>NC_034410.1:55146801-55251801 GCF_002078875.1 Numida meleagris | reverse complement strand
TCCCAGCAAAAGCAAATGGCTAATGTAGTAAGATAGTGCTGCATTAAGGATGCTAAGCAAAGCTATGAGCATACATTGAGTTTGGTTCTACTTTAAGAAACAAAACACTTGAATTATGAACAAGTGAAGGGCAGAATCAACTGGTCACATGCATATATACTTGTATATGTACTATGCTAGGCTTTGATCTGGAAAATATGAAAAAGCACTCTACTTATAAAAAAAAAAGAAACCAGAAAAAAAGCACCCCAAAACAAAACACCACCAATCCTACCCAAAAATTAACAGAATAACAGCAAAAGGGGGAGCAGTTTTAATTTGTGTGCTACTTGGCCATTGTATCGTGACACTATAAAAAGTTCTAGATTGAGGTCTAATAATTGCTTGAAAGACCTTCAGCCATGTGAGATATTTATAAGCACACAATGAATTTCAGTCATGTTTTGTCGCTTCTCTACTCTCTGATTCTGACACTTTCCCAGGTTGTTGTGATGAAGTTACCAGATGACTGCCCTGAGATCTCTAATTAATGATCACTTAGGGCACTTGACTAGCCTGTTTTAATTAGGTTTTCTAGTTAAAATTTTGGTGGGTGTTCTGGCTGAGATTAAGATGTCTCTTCAATAACAAATGTCAGTGTCTGAAAAACATCAATTTTGCCTTAAAATTGTATAGAAATTAATTTATTCTCCATTATTTTCTTTCTGGAAAATTGACTCCATTAGGTTTTCACACCTCCCCTCCCTCCCTCCACCCCTCAACTAGGAGACTGTAAGAACTTTGCATATAATGACTGTGGTATGTCTAGCAGGAGGACTCCTTTTCAGGGAGTTCATTTGTCATCTGTCTGGCCTTTCTAGCATGCTCCTGTAAGGGAATCCTTGGTTGCTGTATGCTGTGAAACTGTTGGCTGGAAACATTGTTTGAATTTGTGTATGCATCATAGCAGGTTTCAGAGCTTCGTAATTCATGCTTTTGATTAATGCAGCCTTGACAGCAGTCTGTTATCCTGCAGGCATAAAGGCAAGTTAAAGTCACCTTTTCTACACTCTCCCTGGACTGCGAGGTGTACCATGCTTCTCTAGGCACAGAAACATAACTAGAGGTTTTGAGGAGCACAAACGCTACTGTCAAAATGAAATCAGTCTGAATTAGTTCATCTGACCGCTCAGGTCGTGTATCTCTAATAACATTTCGGTATTTCTTTACATCCATGTTAATTCACAATGTTCAGGCATAAAACACGGGGGGACTTGCCAAATTCTGCCCAGTGAAGGGCTGGGGCACATAACTTGAGGACTTGACGCTCTAGCATAGGAGCTCTGTCCCCTGAGAACATTTCAGGTTTAATTTGAAACTTTTTTTATCAAAGTACTCTTTCCTGACTGGCATTTCCCATTCAAGGGCTCAGAAGAACAGTATCCTGATGGTTGCATGTCCAAAGAGAGCTAGTGCCATGCATTACAGAGCAGCTAATGCTATGCTCTCATGTTGTCAGCAAAAGGGATGCTCTTTACTATCCAAAGCAAAATAGGTGGCTTTGGATGTAGTATCATTAAATACCTGCTTGTTGAACCCACAAATCCAGGCTCTGAACCAGTGACACCGGTGTTGCTTCCCACCACACTCAGCCACCTCCCTCTGACACCTTCAGTAGTCAGTTGGTTTTGCTGAAAAGATGGAATATGAGCATAAATGTCCAAAAAATCAGCATAAACCAGCCTCTATGTATGAGATAGTGTGCCTAAGGATTTCTGACTCCAGTTTAAGGTTGTACTCCCCCTGAAATCTGTTAGTATAAATGTGAAGTAATTTAGAGAAGAGCTTGAGCTTGTATTTTACAGAAAAGAAAATTTTGTACAAGGGTTATGAAAACATTGCTTTCAAAATCTGATAAACCAATATTCAGAGTATATTGAAAGTCTGATATTTACTCTCAGTTTCCTAGATCTGCTACCAGTTCATTAATGAACCTGGCAAACCATGTTTTCTGTGCCTCAGTGTTCATTTCTCATTTTTTTATTCTCATATTTTTACTGCTTGATAAACATGAGAGTGACAGATACTGCTGATAAATATATATATATTTTCCTGGTTATTGTGAAATTGTGCCTTCAAATGTTCCTCAGGAACTTTGGTGGGATTACAATCTAAACATCATTTTTCATTTGTTTCCAGAATTTTAGAGGTCCACATGCAGAAGTCCACATAATGAGTAAAAGATACCTTTTTTTTCTGGCTCAAGAAAACAAAACCTTCTAGAAAACCAGTTTTAGAGCCCAACATTGTGTGTAGTGCTGCTATTCTGTTCTATGGAAAGCGCTACTCTAGCTCAGAGGGGGGGCCTCTGGTTCCACACTGCTGTAACATAGCAGACATTCTGTGTCTCTGATGGAAGGGAAAAAGAGAAAAGGGCAGGGGAGACTGTAAACCTGCTCAGTCCTATTCATAGGAAAGATACTTCTAATTCTCAGCAATCTCTCATCAAGAATGATCTCTCCATTTATTACTGATTTATTTAGCGGAGAAAGTATATCACAGAATCATAGAATCATTCGAGTTGGAAAGGATCTTTAAAGGTCATCTAGCCCAAATTTCCTGCAATGAACACGGACATCTACAGCTAGATCAGGTTGTTCAGAGCCTGGCTTTGAATGTCTCCAAGGATGGGGCATCCAATGTATATCTGTGCAAACTGTTGCAGCACTTTACCACTGTTACTGTGGAAAACTTTTTCCTTATATCCAATCTAAATCTCCTCTCTTTACATTTGAAACCTTTTCCACTTGTTATATCACAACAGACCCTGCTAAAGAGACTGTCCCTTCTTATAGCCCTCTTTACATACTGAAAGGCGTCTATCTAGGTCTCCCTGGAGCCTTCTCTTCTGCAGGCTGAACAGCCCCAGCTCTCTCAGCCTGTCCTCACAGGGGAGGGGTTCCATGTCTTGGATCATTTTTGTGGCCCTCCTCTGGACGCACTCCAACAAGTCCATGTCTCTCCTGCACTGAGAACTCCACATCTGGATGCAGTACTCCAGGTGAGGCCTCACCAGTGCAGAGCAGAGGGGCAGGATCACCTCCCTTGACCTGCTGGCCATGCTTCTTTTGATGCAGTCCATGATATGGTTGGCTTTCTGGGTTGCGCAGGCACATTGTTGGCTCATATCCAGCTTGCCATCCAACAGTACTCCCAAGTTCTTTTCGACAGAGCTGTGCTCAGTCGTATTATTGATAAATAAATATGCAGTGCTCTACAAAAAACATCATGAGCATCTCCTTCCCTTTGACTTCTATGCAGCAGAATCCTAGTGCTTGTTGTTTTCTTATCATTCAGCATTGAGATAAGAACTGTCAGATTATGAAACTGTGCATTCATACAATTATCAAAACTAAAAAGTCCAGTTCCTGATTGTAAAGTCTTCTCTTTGAATTCTGATTCATATTACATGTGTTAGTCAGACTGACTGGGGAATCTGTGTGAAAAGATCACAATCAAAATTGTATAATGCCAAAATGGAGGAGCTCTACCACTATACAGCTTTCTAGGGGAAAGTTATATCCATCCATTTTTACTCCCTAAAGCAGTCCAGTAATTTCTCTTCATTAAAAAGAGCCGTAATGCTGTAAAATTTTATTATTGAAGTCCTTATAACATATAACATGCACAAAATGCAACTAATCGAGAGCTGAGAAGGTTGTCATCAGCAGTGCAGAGTCTGGCTGGAGGCCTGTAACTAGCAGTGTTCCCCTGGTGTCAGTGCTAGGTCTGATCTTGTTTAACATCTTCATCAGTGACCTGGAATAGAGACCCCCTCAAGTTTCCTGATGATACAAAGCTGGAAGGAGTGGCTGACTCAGCAGAAGGCTGTGCTGCCGTTCAACAAGATCTGGACAGACTGGAGAGTTGGGCAGGTAGGAACCTGATGAGGTTCAACATGAGCAGGTATAAAGTCTTGCACCTGGGGAGGAATAACCACACGCATCCATACAGGTTAGGGGATGACCAACTGGAGAGGAGTTCTGTGGAGAAGTGTCATGGTTTTGTGATTTTTGGTTATTGGTATTCCACATCATAACATCATGTAGTGAATGTACCTGGTTCTCAGAAGAGAAGGACTACTATAGTCCCCATGGTACTTTTCTCCTCTGTTACCATTTTCCAGCCAGAGGGAAAAGATAGAAGCTCGCAGTATAAAAACTTGCAGATCACGAGACCTCATCCCTTTTTCCGCCGTCTCTTGTCTTGGCAGCACCTCGCTCTCCAGCCGTCTTATTGTCGGTAGTAGAGTAAGGCCTACTTTGATTTTGGGACATTCTCTCTCTCTCTATTGGATTTATCAGCTTCAATTGTTTTGTATTACAGTGTGTTGTTTTGCATTCTGATATCTTATTTAGTAAATTAGTTTGTTTCTCCTCAGATTGTTGCCACTGTTCTTTGCTCTCAGGGCCATCTCCTTACCCTTTTCCCCTTTTCCCTTTTCCCAGGGCGTGGACCCGTGGATCCCCCGTCCCCTTCATCACGGAACCAGGCCGAACACCCGTAAAGCGTTGACATTTTTGGTGGAGAATGCAAAGGGCAAAACTGAGGCAAAATTAAGGCAAAATTAAGGGCAAAATTCTGCTTTTTTAGCTTTTAGAACAAAGCTAAGACTGTTTTTTTTTAGCTCTTAGAACAAATCTTTCTCTGCTCTTGGAAAGCTTCGTTATCGAAACTGCAGGTGCTGTAACTGCAAACGTGACCTTGAAAAGTCCAGGCGGACTGCCAATACTCTGGGATATTTGGTAAACTTTTTTACACTTTTTGTAAACTTTTTTTTTTTGGCTGCTGCTAGCCCCTCTTTGTAAAGAGGAAAAAAAAAATGTATACAATGTGGCATACAGCTCCAGAGGAAGCTGCTAATTTTATAGAACTTGGGATTTTAAAACCATCTCCCAGTCTCTCCTTTGAATCCTTGATGCATTTTCTGAATGCTCATTTCATCATGTTGCTAATCTCCTTGAATGCACTACAACTACTCATTTCACTCAGTATCTATTTTTTGAGGAAGCCCTCTCTAAAGCCAGAGGATACTGAATGGCAGGGAGTGTAGAGAAACTTGGGAGAGACCTTATAGAGATGGGCATCTCCGGTGTCATGGAACTTTACTCCTAAACACCTGGAAGATCCTGAGAGCCTAAGCAAATATTTGAGACAGGGATGTGACGGCTCTGGTGAATCTGAGGAGGCACAAATCATTTGGGGCCTAGCTTATGCTTATCGGGCCTTATTCAATACTATCCCAGAGAGAGAGAGACAGTTTGAAAACGAGAGACAGAGTTTCCAAATCAAAATACAGGGTCTCCAAACCGAAATACAGGGTCTCCAAACCGAAATACAGGGTCTCCAAACCAAAATAGATTGTTTCCAAGCTGAGAGAGAGAGTTTCCAAAATGAAAGGGAGAGTTTTCAAAAGGAAAGGGAAAGTTTCCAAAATGAGCGGGACACTCTGCAATCCAAGCTTAACAGTCTTCAATCTGAGCGAGATGCCCTCCAATCCAACTTTCATGCCATATCAGAAAAGTTGGTCCAAGCCGAGCATGAGAGACAGAGCATGGAAAATAACCAGCCTGATCAACCACAGGATGCACCACAACTGATATCAGTTGCCCCTGTAAGAGGACGGAAGGTGAAACGAATATCACTTCCTCCAGAACAGGAGACAGCAAAGCGAGAAGGTCCAGGGGAGCCACCCCAAAGTCCAGGGGAGGGGCCCTCAACAAGATCCCGGTCACCAACGCCCAGCAGGGTAACAACAACTCAAAGAGACATTGAAACCCTTACTACTCGTCCTCTGAAAATGACAGAACTTCGAGTCTTGAGAAAAGTCTTTACATGGCACCCAGGTGAACGCATTGCCACCTGGCTACTTCGATGCTGGGACAGTGGGGCCAACAGTGCACTGCTAGACAGTACAGAAGCCCGCCAGCTGGGAAGTATTGCCAGAGACTCAGCGATTGACAGAGATATCAGTAGATGCAAGGATGAGTCCTTCACCCTTTGGAAGCGGATGCTATTAGCTGTGAAGGAAAAATACCCCTTCAAAAACGATCTGATGCCTGAGGCAAAGAAATGGACTGCTATGGAAAAAGGCATCCATTATTTGAGAGAATGCGCTGTGGTGGAAATGTTACATGACCCTGGGTTCATTCCTGATGATCCAAACCAGGAGCATGATCCTGAGAGAATCAGGTGTACATCAGACATGTGGCGTACCTTCACAAGAACTGTACCAGAAAAGTACACCAGTACATTAACAGCCATGTATGGCAGAGGGGAAAGAAGACCCCCTATGGGTGAACAGATTTCCAGGCTCCATGACTTTGAGCTACATTTAACCCCTCTGCAAGTTTATGCTTCAGCCATTGTAAAGGTAACTGAAAGACTGGATAGACTTGAGAGTGATCACGATGATATAATAGAGGAACTGACTTCTTTGCCTCATGACGATAAACCTGATGACAATCAGGATTATCGAGACACCCTACGGGAGGGGCTGAGCAATTTGTTTTCCTCCCAACTTGCATCATCCAACGTCTCAGCTATTAGAAGAAGAAAACATTCTCCTGCTCGAGCAAGTGACGACAGTAAGATTATGTCACGTGTTGCCTTGTGGCGTTTTCTACGTGACCATGGAGAAGATATGAAGAAGTGGCACAAAAAACCCACTCCTGCATTACAAGCACGGGCAACAGAACTGCAAGCCAAATCAATCACCAAGGCAAAATCCTCCGCTCCTGTCGCTGCGGGACATGGTAAAAGCTGTAAGGGCCCTGATCAGAAGAACAAGGGAGGTAACAAGTAGAGGGGCCCTGCCCCCAGCCAGGGTGGGGAAAGGGATAATAGAGTGCATTGGACTGTGTGGATTCGATGGCCTGGCACATCAGAACCACAGCAATATGAGGCACTGGTGGACACAGGTGCACAGAGTACTCTAATGCCCTCGAGTCACCAAGGGACAGACTCAGTTTACATTTCTGGGGTGACTGGGGGTTCCCAAGAGTTGACTGTGTTGGAGGCCGAAATAAGCCTCACTGGTAAAGACTGGCAAAAACATCCTATTGTGACTGGTCCAGGGGCTCCGTGTATACTCGGTATTGATTACCTCAGAAGGGAACATTTCAAGGATCCCAAAGGGTATCGATGGGCCTTTGGAATAGCTGCTGTAGACACAGACAATGTTAAACAGCTGTCAGTTTTGCCTGGCCTGTCAGAAGATCCCTCTGTGGTGGGGTTGCTACAAGTAAAAGAGCAACAGGTACCGATTGCCACAAAAACGGTGCACAGACGGCAGTACCGCACCAACAGGGATTCCTTGCTCCCTGTTCATAAGTTGATTCGTCAACTAGAGAGCCAGGGAGTGATCAGCAAAACTCACTCACCTTTTAACAGCCCCATATGGCCAGTGCGTAAAGCCAGTGGAGAATGGAAGCTGACGGTAGACTACCGTGGTCTGAATGAAGTCACACCCCCACTGAGTGCTGCTGTGCCGGACATGCTAGAACTCCAGTATGAACTGGAGTCAAAAGTAGCCAAGTGGTATGCCACCACTGACAAGAAGGACCTGGGTGTTCTGGTGGACAACAGGTTGGCCATGAGCCAGCAGTGTGCTCTTGTGGCCAGGAAGGCCAATGGTATCCTGAGGTGCATTAAAAAGAGCGTGGCCAGCAGGTCAAGGGAAATGATCTTCTCAATCCACTCTGACCTAGTGAGGTAACATCTGGAGTAGTGTGTCCAGTTATGGGCTCCTCAGTTCAGAAAAAGACAGGGATCACCTAGAAGGAGTCCAGCGGAGGGCCACAAAGATGATAAAGGGCCTAGAGTATCTCTCTCATTACGAAAGGCTGAGTAACCTGGATCTGTTCAGCCTGGGAAAAAGAAGACAGAGTGGGAATCTGATCAACGTTTATAAATATCTATATAAGGGAGGTAGGAGGGAAATGGATGAGGCCAGGCTCTTCTCGGTGTGAAGTGATAGGACAAGGAGCAATGGCCTAAAACTTGAACTTAAGAACTTCCATAAAAACATGCAGAATAACTTCTTTACAGTAAGAGTGACAGAGCACTGGAGTAAGTTGCCCAGAGAGGTTGTGGAATCTCCTTCTATGGAGATATTCAAGACCCATCTGGGCACTTTCTTGTATGATGTATTAGGGAACCTGCTTCAACAGGGGAATTGGACTCAATGATCTCTTCATGTCCCTTCCAACTCCTGCAATTCTGTGAATCTGTGATTCTGTGTCTGCACTGCAGTTGGACAGTGCAGGTGTCCTTCAGTCAAAATGATTGCAATTTCACTTACTGTTGCCAAAATATTTGTGTATATAAACATTGGGATTATTTTAACACCATATCAGAAGAAAATTGATTTTTTTGCTCATGTTTGAAAGAGAGTTTTGGTTGTTTGAGATTTTTTTCTCTTAGACATGCTTTATACTATAATCCAAAGGAAAGTTGTATTTACAGATCAGGTTTTGGGCCCCTCACTGCAAGAAAGAGATTGAGGCCCTGGAGTGTGTTCAGAAGAGGGCGACGAAGCTGGTGAGGGGTCTGGAGCACAGGCTTTATGAGGAGCAGCTGAGGAAGCTGGGATTGTTCAGTCTGGAGAAGAGGAGGCTCAGGGGGGACCTTATCGCTCTCTATAACTACCTGAAGGGAGGTTGTAGTGAGCTGGGGGTCAGCCTCTTCTCTCTTGTAACTAGAGACAGGACGAGGGGGAATGGCCTCAAGTTGCGCCAGGGGAGATTTAGGCTGGACATTAGGAAACACTACTTTTGTGAAAGAGTGGTCAGGAGCTGAAATGGGCTGCCCAGGGAGGTGGTTGAGTCACCGTCCCTGGAGGTGTTCAAGAAACGTTTAGATATACCGTTGAGAGACATGGTTTAGTGGGGTTATTGGTGGTAGGTGGATGGTTGGACTAGGTGATCTTGTAGGTCTTTTCCAACCTAGGTAATTCTATGATTCTATGATTCTATGATCGTATGACTTTATTTTTGGCTAAAAAAAGTATGATACTCCTAAATGTTCTCTAGCACAGTGTTAAACTTGCAGTGTGATGCAAAATGAAAAGCCAACACAGACATGCATTCTATTATGGTCAGTGTGTGCTTGCTTGTGATTATGTTTCAGTGCTTCCACTGCCTGATTCGCAAGCACAAGTAAAGGTAATGGTGCATTTTTTATGAAAGAAATAATATCTAGTTAGTTTCTCATTAAAAAACAAACAAATAAAAAACAACAACAAAACAACACACAAAGCAATTTCCTTTTGTTTGTTAAAAGTGAGTTCTAGTAATGTGTGAAAATTTTACCAAAATTTCCTCTCATTTAAAAGAATTAATGGAGCTGAAACAAGAGAAAAATATTTCTAAAAGCTAGAACATGCATTTAACATTTTTGCATTTAAAGAGTGTCCCTTTGTCTTCACTAAGGCATTAATGTAATAGCAATCAAAAGAAAATAGTAGCCATGATAACTATATAAAAAATAAAGTCTATTATAGGCATTTCTGCAGTATGGTTACTGTACAGCAACCTAATGCAGGGTAAGATATTTTAGCATGACCCCATTTGAGACAGTACAAAGACCACATTCCTTTAGGGATTAAAGTATATCCAGCTGCATCTCTAAGGTCATCCACTGTAGACAACAACTTGTGGAATATGTTTTGTTTAAAAAAACTTATGTATTTATGACTTTGTATTTAAGAAATCTTAAATAATCTATTTACAATATGTATTTGAGGAGATTTGTAAAGAAAGCTTTCTGAAATACAGTAAATCAACTTTGTGTCTGAGCCGTATAATGAATTCTGCTTAGGTGACATCCAATTGCATTGTCACCTAGGACCAAAACTCGATTTCCCTGAGGACAGATGTTTCAAAAGAATATTGGTGCTCAGAGACAAGAGGAGGAAAAAGAATAGTGGATCCTGTCCACCTTCCCTGAACCATATGTAAGCTTTACTTCAATGCCACGGCCCTGAGCAGAAACAGATGTCTATGCCCCTGTCAGGGTGGAGGTGGACTTTGATATTGTAACTACTCAATCTGTTACTCAGAGCCACCTCAAACCCTTTATGAGATACTTTGGAAAAAACCATGATGCAGCTTTGCCATGTAATGCCTGGGGCATCTGAAGCTTGCCAGCATGGTTCCTCTGCAGCCCTTCTGCTCCTGAGACTGCCATCCAAGATTTCCAATCCTTTGGGGTGTTTGGTGGCATCAAACTGAAACTCAACTTTGTTAAAATGAGATATTCAGCCCCTTGAAGGAAAGCAGGGCTCATCACACCTAATGGTTTATTGGGAAGACAAATGCCACCACTCCCAACACCTCCTCCTTCATACTCCTATACCGCAGCTTTTATTGCTGAGCATGATACCATATGGTATGGGATATCTCTTTGGACATTTGGGTACAAAAAGTAAATTCAGTAAGAATTCTAGGAAATAAGAGGGAAACTTTCTCACAGGATGCAGGATCGGGGTTTGACACAGAGAACTGTACAGAAAGTAACTAACTGCCGTCTGCATAGGACTGATACTTCAACCAGCCCTGTACTAGATTTTGAAGGTAGCCATAGCATATGCCTGAACAGTGAGTTTAAAAGTTAAATTCAGACTCAGAAAAGACTGTTCACTTAGAGAGTAAGCATATATGATTCCAGATGAGCCCAAAAGACTACATAAAGCAACAAGTCATTGTAGACAAAATATAAACCATTGCACAACTTACGATGAAATTATGAACTAATTGCATGTTGAATGACACAACCCTGCAATCTATTCCACACTGTCACCCAGATACTTTTCATCTTCTCTCTTGTTCCGTTTATAAAACAACTATAAAAGAAATCCTAAACAGATCTTGGTGGCAAAGCTAATTTGTGTAAACATACTTAAGTATTTACTCTTGGGCTAGTGCTCTGGAGTGGTACAATAAGATGAGGACCAGCAGTGATGTAGGAAAGTACAATAGTCTTTTGACATGGGTGTTGAGAACAAGAAAACTTGTTGAATTATGAGTTTATACTTCTTTATTATTATTGTTTTAGGCCCGAATCTTGATGAATATGTAGGCAAGGAATTGGCTTTTATTTTTCGTGAAGGTGGCTTTAAAGATTGGGCTTTTTTGTTGTTGTTGTTCATACAGGAATATGATCATGCAAGGACAATACAAAATTTATTCTTTGTCATGCCCCAAATAGATCTGGATATCCACATTAATCAAGGCAAGTGGACAGGTATCATTCTGTAGCCACGTACTACAGCGAATCCTGAAGAACTGTTCAACTGCTGTGCATTCTGCTTCTTCCCTATTTCTAGTTGCAGACTCTATTTGGTCACTCCATACAGACCTTTTGGCTCTAAATGAATACCTCACTGAGATTTCACATAAAAATTCCATTTTTGTCATTGCCACTAGAGGGATCTGTGCAGTTGCTCTCCCCTCATGATCTCTTCCATTCTTATCCCTTATTCCTGGGTGAAAAGCCAGAGAAATCTTATCTCACTATTGCTTTATTTTTTTCTTTTTTTGTTACTTTTCTTGAACCTCATAATGCACTTTATTTATAATTTTTGTTTCCTGTAAGTTAGCTTATAAACATTAGAGCTAACTGATGCCTCTTCATCAATGATTTATCCTTGATTTATATCTGTGATACCTAAGATTCCCATGCAAACAGAAGCCAGGGCTACTTGCTCTTTGAAGTTCAACAGAACAGCTGGAATTCTTGCTATATATTTAGTCCTGTCATTACTGAATTACCTGTAAGCTAGTTAAGTATAGAATAAATCTGAAAAAATTACCCTGTGCACATATAATGACATTAAAATTACTTTTTTTTTTTTTTTTTGGTCAAAAAGCTCAAGGTTACTTTTCGGGTAGCTTTTCAGATATGGTGTGAAAGGATGAGTTCTTAATAGACAGAGATTATAAAGTGAATCCTGGCATTTTCATCCTGTGCTACATCACACAAGGAACAGTTTGAGTAAGGATGCTTTTTTCTTTTTATTTCTCTGTTTCTTTCTCTGTTTTCCTTTTCCTTTTTCTCTCTCTTTCTTTCTCTCTTTTTCATTTTCTTTTTCTTTTCCTTTTCCTTTTCCTTTTTCTTTTCTCACTCTTTTTCTTCTCTTTTTCTTATTCTTTTTTGTTTTTCTTATTGTTTTTGTTTTATTTTTTCTTTTTCCTTTTCCTTTTGCAATTTAATCAGAGGGGAGTATGAGAAAACTAAAATATTACTAAAATGATTTTTAACCTGTCAGGGAGCACTTCAGCTGTCACTGCTACAGTGCTAGGATTGATCAAGAAAACTAGTAAGAGCAGAAAACGTTCTACATTTTCTTGTTTGAAACTACTTGTAGGTCAATAGTGACTGAAAATAATTCCATTTGATTGTAGCCTCAGACCAGTTCCTAGTGGACAAGTGTCCATGTCACAAAATCCACCATTGCAATTGGCAATAGTTGGCAGGCTCAGCAGAGAAGCTAAGGATTGAACGGGCATGGAAATTAAACTATTCTCCTGCCCCTAATTGTGGTCTTTTCAAGTCATCTTTGAGGAACATTGTTTAGGAAAAGTTGCACAGCTGTTGGCAGTGCTGAACATGTCTTGTGGATAAACATAGAATTTCCATTTCCAATGTCTTAATCTGGCACATCCTGTAACCTTAAAAGTCACACAAGTAGGGGAAAAAAACTTATTTTTTTTTCCTCATTACAAAATTATTATTTATTTTTTTAAATAAAACCTGTGATTCTTTCCTTCTTCAAATATATTAATTAAGAAAATGAAATAATGTTGGATTTTATTGTTTGCGTAAATCCACTGTTATTGTGTCTGATCACTTAGTATTTTGGTAGAAAAATGGTTATGTTCCTTAACTGAATTACTTGAGTATGGATTACTTTGCTTAAATATGGCAATGGTGATCTATCTGTTTTGCTGGAACCCTTGCGCTGAAAGACATCTCTGGAGCCATGGGCCAATATCTGAATCAGACAATTGCTGATTTCACAATGAGAACTTTTGCTTAAAACCTGATGATAAAAGTTGTTGTAGTCTAACTTTAGTTGAAACTTGACGTAAAAAAAATACATGTGGGTAACTACTAATTTTAGTTTTTCCTCCATAAAAAGAGTAATAGCTATCTAGCATTTTTTTTTTTCAAAGAGATTGGAAGATATAAGCAAATAAAGTGTGTCAGCTTCCAGCATGCTCAACAACTGCAGCATTTTCCAGTATTTGCAAGGGAGGATTGTTGTCTTATTTATTTATTTATTTAATTGGATAAGTAAGAGGTATATAACATGGCTATTCTTAAGACTGGCCTATTTTTATAGCATCATAGAATCCTTCAAGTTGGAAGGAATCTTTAAAGGTCATCTAGTCCATCTCCCCTGCAATGAACAGGGACATCTGCAGCTAGATCAGGTTGCCCGGGGCCTGATCCAGCCTGGCCTTGAAAGTCTCCAGGGATGGGGCATCCATCACATCTCTGGGCAATCTGTTCCAGTGCCCTACCACCCTCTCTGTAAAAGACTTTTTTGTTATATCCAACCTAAATCTCCCCTCTTTAAGCTTGAAGCCATTTCCTCTTGTTCTATTACCACAGGCCCTGCTAAAAATTATGTCCTTCTTTCCTGTCAATCCCCTTTAGATATTGAAAGGTCACTATCAGGTCCCCTCGGAGCCTTCTCTTCTCCACGTTGAACAGCCCCAGCTCTTCCAGCCTGTCCTGAAAGACTTTAGTGCATTTGAACTCATATGGCTTGCTTTCTGGAATGTTTTGTTTGGAGGGGATAGGGCAATGATGGGAAGATGAACATCAATTAGAGATAACTCTAAAAAAAGTCCCTAAAGCCCCTAAAAATTCACTGACCACATACTTCAGCTTTACATGAGATTAACATTTTGGTGACAGAGAGGATCGAGTAGTTCAGGTGCCTGTGCTATATATCAAGAGGTAAATTTCATCAGTGGCTGTATTTATTTATGTATTCTTCAGTGTTGTTTTAAAGCTAGTACCTGCAGGTACATCCTGAAATGCATTTCACTTTATCTTTTGCAAATTCAGGTTTTGCAAAAGTGGAAAGGGAAAGACAAAAGGCATGAAATTGAGTCTTCAACAGGGGGATTGCTGTGTATGCTTTTCAGTCCTTTCTTCATCATACTGAGCTCAGAATTGGAAATTTGTGACAGTTTTAAATGTCTTTTTAGTATATTTAGAAATTCATTTATCTTTGGATTAGGGCTTTTTTTGCCCCTGTAATTTTCTTCAAATCTATGATTACTATACATCTATTTGACTCACTGGTTTGAGGGCACAGATGGAGTATGGCTACAAGATGAACGTTAATGCACAGGGGTCTTGGGAAAACAGAGGGGCTGTTTGAAATCTGAAATGATACTCAGTAGAAATGAATCTGGACACATTATGTGCTGTTTTTCTATAGCACTGCTGCCAAATCTTTCTTTGCAATATCTTTGAAAACTTTGTTAGTTACAACTTTTAGTGATGTATTTCCTTACTCCACCTAAAGAATTTTATCCAGTTACACGACATTTGCCATAGCAATTACATCAGTGCTCTGAAGATTGGTCAGTGACCCCAGTGCACCAAGCATATGTACCCTTGGCAATAAGAAGCATGCAATCACTGCTCTGCTCTGGAAAATTTTGCTTTTTTGGCTATTTTGTAATGCCCACCCGAGAGCAATCATATTGGTCTAATGCCTTGCTTATTTATAACAGAATAATTAAATTTATAATCAGCGCTTTTAATGATACATTACTATATCAAGAATTCTGCAAGGAACTTGCTAGTGGAACCAACTTCTAATTGAAAATGAGATTCTCAGTGTTTGTGACATAGAAGCCTGAAGCAAAATACCAAATGAAAATAGAAGTTTAAGAGTTATTTTTCTTTTTAAAAACACATATATTTGTTTCTTCCTATTTTATACAAAATATAGAATTAGCTGGCACATGACTGCTGAGATCCCTATGAAGTCTTAAAAATTCTTTTTCTAAGATAAATAAACAGAGAGAAAATTTTTTCAAGGCCTACCTGGGTAATTCTACAAATCTTTAAAAGCAGTACCACCATGCCTCTATGAGTCTTCAGTTAACCCAGTTTTCAGTGCCCTTGACCACATGTTCACTTTTACCATCATGATGGACCTCATCCCACAGAATGGCAAAGACACTCTAATCATCTGGAATTCAATAGTAAATCCCTGAGAGATTGGTTCTTCTGCAATGTCTCCAACATGCTGCAGCAGCTAGCCTACTGCAGCACATCCAGGGAACTTAAGGCATGTAGGAGCTGCATTTCCCCAGAGAATATGTGAATGAGCCACATTTCTTTCAGCCAAATGAACTGGACTGATATTTTCATTGAATGCATATAAATTAGATATCCAAGTCAGGTTATTTGGTGATAAACCACATAGTTATTGGAGTTTGATGAAGCTGAATATTGATAGTTTACCTTCTTTTGTGATACCTATATTTGCTTTATTTTTTTCCCTTTGCTCCTGTGGTTCATTATGTATCCCTGGGTAATTAAAAATGATGCTCTGATACACAGGATTTCTTGAGACCTAGCACTGAGGTGTTTGGTGGTGTGAGGGTAGGGTGGTTGGTGGTTTTTGTTTTGTTTAGTTTTGTTTTGCTTTTATTCTTCCTCTCATGCTGTCTTCTCTGAAGTCTTTTTGAGAATTTTTTTGAGAAGCAATAATTTTTAATCCATAAAAAGAAAATATATATATATATTCTTATGTTCAAATTTGAGAGCTAGACATAGGTTTACACAAAGATAAGAGTATGCTGAAAGCTGAAAAACAAAGATCACCTCTTCATCTAAAAAAGAGGTAGCCAGCAGAATGAAAGAGGTGATTGTCCTCTTCTACTCTTACTCTCATGAGGCCTCATCTGGAGTATTGCACCAAGGTCTGGGGCCCTCAGTACAAGAAAGACACAGAGCTGTTGGAGCAGATCCAGAAGAGGGCCATGAAAATGGTGAGAGGGCTGGAAAACCTCTCCTGTGAAGAAAGGTTGAGGGAGCTGAGCTTGTTCTAGAGAAGAGAAGTTTCTAAAGATACCTCATTGTGGCCTTCCAAAACTTATAATTATCTTATAATCAGGAGGGAGACAGACTTTTCACATGGTTTGATAGTGGTATGACAACAGAGAATGGTTTTAAACTAAAAGAGGGGAGACTTAGATTAGGGAGATATTTTTCCCTCAGAGGATGGTGAGGTGCTGGAACAGGCTGCCAAGAGAAGCTACAGTTGCCTCAACCCTGGAGGTTTTCAAGGCCAGGTTGTCTCAAAGCTTATGATATCTACTGGCAGTTTTGAAATTGCTTAAAATTCTAACATTTTATCATATTCTTCTTGAAGGAGTACTGATTTTGAAGGTTAAAACTTTGGAAGTCCTGTAGTGGAAAGGTAATTATCTAAACAAGTTGGGAACACAAATGAAATTTCTCACATAATTATCTGTCTGATGTTGGCTGAATGTAGTACTGAGCTGAGAGTACAAATACAATTAATTTGGACACATGTATGTGTCATAAAATACTACTATACTGGTGCTAATCAGCTTTTTTTGAAAAGAGCCCCACAATGTATTTCTCCACTCCTAATTTTCAGCCTTTCTTGCCTTGGGCTCAACTAGACTATATTTGATATTTTTGTTCATGAATGAGATAAACATTTTATTAGATTCTAAGGTCTATGCTTTATTGACCTTCATCTGAAAAGGCCAGGCCAGGCGATTAATTATATAATATATTCCTCCATGTTCATCTCCTTTCTTTTGTCTGATGTTACCTTGAGAATTGTCTGCATTGCAATTGAATTTCTAAAGGATCCATTAAGACAGAATTCTGCCTCCATCCAAGCTGATTTTTTAGTGAAACTACTAAGTGAAACCAGATATAGAGTTTGCTAAAGTTTTAGGATAGAAATTAACATTTATTTTCTGATTCACATTTTGTAGAGCCCTGTATTTATTTAGAATGCTAGCAAAGGGAACTGCATATTACTTGATCATTTGCAAGGGGTTGTTGACATTTTATGCGCTATACTTCATCCACACATGCTGGACACCACGCATTTAGGATTTTTGCTATCTAAGATGTAGGAGGAAATGTTGCATCTCAAAAACTGCTATATGCTCCGTATCTGAGAAAACTGGTGATTCTCTAAATCCTTATGAAGATATAGCTGACAAGTGATGGCAATTTAATTTGTAACCTATAAACATATATACTGCACAGTGCAAGCACATTGCTTTTTATATCTTGTTATCCATTTGTTACTCTGAGCACCGAACAGTAGTAGTGTTATTGTTTCATTTACACTTGTGCTACTGCTCTATTAATAATCATATCTATTCAGGCAGACATATATGTATTCATTATTTGGAAAATATAAAATCTAAAGATCATAAAATATGATATCAGGAGAATGAAAATAAAGATCATTTATGGTTTGCAGCATTCACTCTAAAAATAACAGAATTTAGTGATAGGTTTTGTTAAACAATTGCCTATTGACTGTGGGGTGTTAATGTCAATTAGACAGCTAACTCCCTTGAATATTCTTAATATTTTTTGAAAGTTCAGTGGTAATTTTATAAGTAAGTTTTCTAAGAAAAAGTAAACATTGAATTTTAAAAATGTCTTCCTCATAATAAAAGAAATCTGTGTTTGCTGATTTAATTTGAACCTATTTTATAGAATCCCTTTTTGATTTATTATAGTCTACCTATAACAAAACATATTCAATCTTTGAGAAAAAAGGAAAAAAGAATATTCAAAATATTTTGACATAAGGTCACTCCAACTACTTATGGATATTGACCAACATAATAGAAAAAATATTTACTGTCTCTGAAATAATAACAGAATATATCCCTCCTGTAATATAGAGATTTCAAAAATGAAAGATAAAGCTCAAATCACCCAAGGAATTTGGAAAAGCCCTTTTTGACTCTAATTTTATTATTTCAGTGGTTAAAACATTGAAATGATATACGGCTAACAAATTCTTAGTAAAGCGGAAGATATTTGGCAGGCTTCATGTAATTTCAAAAATTATTTAATTGAATAAAGTTTCATATTGACTTTCTTCTCAAAGCATGACCACTTATGCCAAAGATTAGAAAAGCAACTGACTTTTTCAGTAAGCCATTTTGAAGGCACTTGCATAATTAGAAGTCTGTGTCAGCAAAATAAGACTAGTGGGGAACAGTGGTAGGGAACCTATGTTTGTTTAAGATTCCTGAATCTTGGTCCTGTGGACTGACCAACTCATAAGGAGACCAAGTCATCCATAAATCCTTTCTAATATTTCTGAATACCTTGAGTGCCATGAAAACTATCATGAAGTCAGACAACTGCCTAATTTTGTGATCATCAGCTTTTCAGTGTCATTTACTCTGTAGCTTCCTTGATGGAGTTTCTGCAGTCTATGATGATTTGCAGCTCCACTGTGATGTTTATGGTCTCAATAAAGGAAAAGTTCTAAAAAGATTATGGGCACTGAAAAAGGAAATACAACCTTTTCTGCAGGAGTACAGAGCAGAATAGACTAAACATTTTTGGAATTTCTTGCCTGCCACAAACAGATGATGATTCCCCATAGACATTCTTACTCATTTTATACCCTCAACAAAAATCTTTAGGGCTAGAATAAAATTTTCTGATATATAACAAGCCATCTTCTCTTTACACAAGAAGTTTGATGCTTTGTGGCAAGATCTTGGAAGACATGGTATGTCTTATTTTGAAACTTTAAAGAGCACCAGGACATAATTGTAACTGATATTTAGGCCTAGCTTTCCCCAAAGCTACCACTAGACTGATAAGAGCACACTTCAGCCAATCCTTTACTCCACTTGTGATCTTTATGTGATCCTTGTCTGGTGTTGCAGCTGGATAGATCTGGGGAGGACTTAAAAATACCCTGCTGCAGATGCAAGGTTGTTTTTTTTTCCAGGTAATTTGGAATTTAAATTGTAGTCTTTAGTAGCAGTTTGACTATGTAAGTTTCTCACACCCACTTTGGAGTTTTTATGTATTCTACTGAAAAAATATTTCTGAGGCTTAATTAATCAAAGCAGATATGGGAGACTGCGATTACTAGATTTACTTCCTACATCATCAAGATTTATGCTAGCAAAGTTCCTTTGTGCTGTATTTCTAATATGCAGTTTCTTGAAGGAGGAAAACCTCAGTTTTGGCTTTCCTTCTCCCTGACCCCCTGACTAGATGGAGTGAAAAATACCTTTACTCGTGAATTGAAATTTTGTGGAATATTATCTAAGTTGTGTTTTTGCAGGGCTTCTTTTCTGTAAACAGTTATATAGTAAATGAATTAGGTTATTTTTGTGAGGTACTGTGGTGTGAATTGCTGACATGGTGGAACTGAAGAACATATGATCATTTTCTTGAAGATTGTGCCTATTTTAAAGGTTTTAAATACAAGGTTCTTTGTGATCCTCTCTTCTCAAATTAGGTTTAGCAGAAGCAGGTAGAGGAGAGGTGGTGGGACCAAGACATCCTTCTTCCCAACAGCTCCTACCTGCTCTGCCAGTTCGCAAACAAAACAAGTATGTACTGCTGGAGAAAGATCTCAGTAATTTGGGCGTACAAAAGCTTCTTAAATCCACCTTTTCAGTGTGGAGAGCTGCCATGCTATCCATTCTCACTTATTTCCAATAGTCAGGGCCCAAGGTATTCCTGCATTTGCAACCTTTTATCTTCATGTGCATGCTTTCTCATCCAGGAGCCAAAAAGCAGGTGCACCTGCAGAATATCTGACAGCGTTACAAGAAGTTACAAATGACTGGGACAGCCACCTCTGTTATAAAAACTATTCTAAAGACTTAGTTTTAAAAGCATTATTTTATTTTTAAAAATGATAACATTATGATTAACAGATAATATCAATCTAGTAAGGATGACATGCTTTCAGTGTAAGAGTTGCTTTGATCAATTTAAAAAAAAAATGCATTATTGAACTTTTTAACTTTTTGTTTATTGTAACTACAGTCTGTCAAAGTTCAAATTTCAAGAAGTTCTTCCAAACTGTTTGAGAAAGAAAAACATAAGCTAGTAATGTGCCCAGGTGCCCAAAAAAGCCAGTGGCGTTCTGGTCAGCAGGACCTGGGAAGTGACTGTACCCTTGTATATGGCTCTGGTGCGATAGTACCTCAAGAATTGTGTTCAGATTTGGGCCTTCACTGCCGGAATAATATTGAGTTGCTTGAGTGTGTACAGAGAAGTGTAACAAAGCTGGCAAAAGGACTGGACATATGAGGAGTGGCTGGGGGGTTGTTTAGTCTGGAGAAGAGAAAAGCTCTCATCCTGATGAGAGATTTCATCCACCGGAATATCTGTGAGGAAAACAACATGGTGAGCTGCAAGAAATCCAAGAAACTCCTGGAGTCCGTTGATGATATTTTTCTGGTTCAAGTATTGGACAGACCGACCAGAGGTGAAGCGTTACTGGACCTACTGCTCATCAGTGCCAAAGAGATCATTAAAGACATTAAGACAGAAGGCAGCCTGGGCTGCAGCAACCATGCCCTGGTTGAGTTCATGATCTTGTGGAATGTGGGCCTGGCAAAGAGTGGAGTCAGGACATTGAACTTCAGAGCAAACTTCAGGCTGTTTAAGGAATTACTGGATGAGATCTCCTGGGAAGCTGTCCTTAGAGACAAAGGAGTGGAGAAAAGCTGTCTACTCTTCAAGGATGCCTTTCTGAGAGTGCAAGAGTTCTCCATCCCTCAGAATAATAAAGCAGGCAAAGGAGACAAGAATGGCCATGCCTTGGCAAGAGCCTGCTGGTCAAACTGAGGGAAAAGAAGAGCATGTACAGGCAGTGGAAACAAGGACATATCACCTGTTAAGAACATACAGATGCTGTCCAGACATGCAGAGAGGGGATTAGGAAAGCCAATGCACAGATGGAACTGAACTTGGTGAGGGATGATAAAAACAACAAGAAGGGGTTCTATAGGTACATTGGTCAGAAGAGGCAGGCCAAAAAGAGCATATCTCAACTGATAAATGAGAAAGGAGAACTGGCTACAACAGATAAGGAGAAAGCCAAGGTACTAAATGAGTCCTTTGCCTCAGTCTTCATTGGCAGCCAGGATTCTTATATTTCTCATATCCCTGAACCTCTTGATGGGAACTGGGGGAACAAACTCCCCCCACTGAAAAGGCAGAACAAATCTGAGACCGCCTTATGAGACTGAATGTGTACAAATCTATGGGGCAGGATGACATGCATCCCAGCGTCCTAAAGGAGCTGGCTGATGTGGTTGCTGAGCCACTCTCCATCATATTTGAAAAGTCATGGCTGTCAGGCAAAGTCCCTGGTGACTGGAAAAAAGGAAACATCACTCCCATTTATAAGACAGGAAGGAAGGAGGACCCAGGGAAATGTAGACTGGTAAGCCTCACCTCTGTGCCTAGGAAGCTCATGGAACAGATCCTCCTGGAAGACATGTTAAGGCACATGAGGGACAAGCAGGTGATCTGAGGCAGACAGCACAACATCCACAAGGGAAGGTGGTGCCTGACCAATCTGGTGGCTTTCTATGACAAAGTCATCAGTGGACGAAGGAAAGGCAACTGATGCCATCTACCTGGACTTCTGCAAGGTACTTTCAAGTACCCCACACCATCCCTATCTCTAAATTGGAGAGATAAGGATTTGAAGGCTGGACTATTTGGTGAACAAGAAAATAGTTGGAAGATCACAGCCAGATGGCTATGGTCAATGGCTCTATATGCAGGTGGAGGCCAGTGACGAGCAGTGTCTCCCAGGGATCTGTCTCGGGACCAATACTCTCTAACATCTTTATCAGTGACATAGAAATCATTGCATCCTCAGCAAGTTTGCTGATGACACCAAGTAGTGGGGTGTGGTCAACATACCAGAAGGACAGGATGCCATCCAGAGGGACCTAGACAGGTTTGAGCAGTGGGGCCAGGTGAATCTCATGAGGTTCAACAAATCCAAATGTAAGGTATTGCACCTGGGTCGAGGTAACTCTCACTACCAATACAAGCTGGAGGATGAAAGGATTGATCACAGCCCTGCCAAAAAAGGACCTGGGGGTACTGGTGGATGGCAAGCTGGACATGAGCCAGCAATGTGCCCTCGCAGCCCAGAAAGCCAACCATATTCTGGGCTGCATCAGAAGAAGCATGGTCAGAAGGTTGAGAGAGGTGATCTTGCACCTCTATTCTGTGCTGGTGAGGCCTCACCTCGAGTACTGCATCCAGATGTGGAGTCCTCAGTACAGGAGAGACATAGACCTAGAAAGACTTCAAGCTTAAAGAGGGGAGATTTAGGTTGGATATAAGGAAAAAGTCTTTTACAGAGAGGGTGGTAGGGCACTGGAACAGGTTGCACAGAGATGTGGTGGATGCCCCATCCCTGGAGTCTTAACCAGGTGAGGCTGGATCAGGCCCTGGGCAACCTGGTCTAGCTGTGGATGTCCCTGTTCATTGCAGGGGAGTTGGACTAGATGACCTTTAAAGGTTCCTTCTGACTCTAAGAATTCTATTATTCTTTGACTCTAGATGATGGGATCGAGTGCACTCTCAGTATATTTGCAGAAGACACCAAGCTGAGTGGTGCAGTTGATACGGCTGAAGGAAGGAATGCCATCCAGAGGAGTCTTGATGACCTTGAAAGGTGGGCCCATATGAACCTAGTGACATTCAATACAGCAAAGTGCAAGATTTTGCACTTGGGTTGTGGTAATGCCAGATATTTATACAGACAGAAGTCCTTGAAAGTAGCTCCCCTGAGATGGACTTAGGGGTTCTGGTATATGAAAAACTTAACATGAACCAGCAGTGTGCACCTGCAGCCCAGAAAGCCAATGGTATCCTGGATTCCATCAAAAGAGAGATGGCCAGCAGGGACAGGGAGGTGATTGTCCCTCTCTACTCTGCCCTTGTGAGGCCCCAGCTGGAGTATTGCATACAGGTCTGGGTCTTCCAAGATAGGAAAGACGTTGAGCTTTTGAAGCGGGTCCAGAGGAGAGCCAGGAAGATGATCAGAGGGCTGGAGCAGCTCTTCTATGACAACAGGCTCCCTGCTGAGCTTTTTCAATCTGGAAAAGAGAAGGCCATGGGGAGACCTCATTACAGCCATTCAGTATTTAAAGGGAGTGTATAAACATGAGGGAAATCAACTTTTTACACAGGTAGATAGTGATAGGACAAGGGGGCACGGTTTTAAACTAAAGGAGTGTAGATTTACATGAGATGTCAGGGTGAAGTTTTTCACTGAAGGGTGGTGAGGTGCTGGAACAGGTTGCCCGGAGAGGTCATGGATGCCCCATCCCTGGAAGCGTTCAAGGCCAATCTGGATTAGGTCCCTTCCAACCCATGCCATTTCATCATTCTATGATTCTGTGATTCGATGAGGAGGCTGAGAAGAGACCTCAGTATTCTTGTCAGCTGCCTGAAAGGAGACTGCAACAAGGAGGGTTTATTTTCTCAGGTGACAAGTGATAACACACAAGGAGATGGTCTCAAGTTATGCCAGAGAAGGTTTAGACTGGACATTAGGAAGAATTTCTTCACCAAGAAGGCAGTTAAGTATTGGAAAGGAATGCCTAGGGAAGTGGTGGAGTCTCCATCTCTGGAGGTATTCAAAAGACCAGGGGACATGGCACTGGGGAGTGACAGGACTCAGAAGGTCAGGTTGATGGTTTAACTTGATGATCTTGAAGATCTTTTCCAAAATTTATGATTCTGTGATGATTTTGATTCTTTTCAGTTGAAACTTGATGTTGGTTCATTATCATAATGCTTTTGCTGTCATGCTTCTTAACCATCTATACTCATATACTTATCATTAATGTTGTGAAACAACTATGCTGTTTTTAGTAACTCTTTTATGCTATTATCATCAATGTGCAACCTTGATTCTATTTTTTCCTTACATTTTTATTATTTAAAAAAAATCTTCGTGTATTTCCTGTGTTGGAGATTGTGTTAATATGGTATCGTTGTACTTGACATATACTAAAGGACAAAAGTCCATTAGGAAAATGCTGCATCATGACCTCAGATTGTGGCACAGTAATGTAATGTCATATGAACCAGGATAATGTCAGACCTGTCATGCTGTTTCTGGTTTATGCAGTTCTACTGTTTGTTTAAACCATAAGGTTTAATCTCATGTCAATAACTATGAAGGATACACCTAATTGACATCCTAGAAACACAATGTGCACATTTTAAATAGGATGATTACTGGGGAGCACATTCCCAGCAGTACATGTCAATTATTCTAGATATGTGGCACACCTATCTTTTCGAACCGACATGCTTGCGATATCACTTCTCTACTACTCTTTATGGGCTAATTTGCATGTGACTGCTGGTTAGCAAACAGGTAGCAACAGTGGAAGCCTGTGTGTGTGTGTGTGCTAGTGTACATGCTTTATGTGTGCGCTTTTACTTGCCAATGAGTGTTTAGCAGCAGCTTTCTGTGGGAGGAGTTCCTATGGAAACAAAACAGATATTCTGTCTCTCCAGCTTGTTCATTCATTCGCATTAAGTTCAAGTGGTTTAAACTTAAACTTAATGATGTCACTCTGTCTCTCGATCTACTCATCATAGATTATGGCTATGAACAAATACTATTGAAAAATAATGCTATCATCATTATTATGCAATATGAAACTACTTCATTTCTTGATTCTTCATCTGGGAACTAATGTAGGCAAATTTGATAATGTTTCACTTCAAAATATTATGAACATATACTTTGTAGAAAAATATATTTTTCCAGGATTGTAAGAACCTATTAATTTCACCAATCACTTTCCTAACATCACAGAGTAATATTAAATGGAACTCTGCTTTCTTAACTTGAAGTAATCAGAAAGTTCAGATACAAAAAAAATAATCTACAGCATTTTTCAGTTTATTATAGAAAGCAAGAAACAAAATCTTTATTTGTGAACACAATATCCACTAAGTTATCATAAAAAATAAAGATAAAAAGTAAATATAACAATTATTTACAATTGTATATGCATAGTGTGTGACTTTATAGCTACTTTCGACACATTATTTTTTAATATAAATGAAAATAATTGAAATAATTTGTTGTCACATGGTGGTAATGTTTCTTCACAGATATTTTCATTATATAACTGCAAATCAATATGCATGACATGATATAAAAATGATATATAGGAGGTGTTTTCTCAAAATCAAGATGAAAAGTTTGTATTATATTAGCAAAAGAATTCTTACTTACATTTTCCTTTCATTTAGTTAAGCTTAATGGATTGAAGGAGTGTATTGGTTTCTTTTTTTTTGGCCAGGAAGATTGAATGTGAATCTAGCATGCAGATGGCATGTAATTGCATTTCCTGCATTGTTACTCTATGGGTTTCATTACTTTTTCACAGCAATGCTTGGAGATTTAATCACCCAAGGCTAGCAGTTGCTGGTAAGATATGTGTATATAGAGGTCTTGCTCAATGGTTATAAAGCTTACCCCTTGCCTCATGCACTTCCTTCATTATTGCTACACCATATGTTCTTTGCAAATCCAAACAGAAGAATCATAAGCACAACATTTACCTGGGAACAACAGCAGATTAAACTGAAGCACTTCAGGCAGCTAGAAAATAGCATGGCAATATTTTTCTTGCCTTCTCATCCCAGGCCATTTTTTTCTGCCTCTCTGTAATGCCCATTCAAGTACTTGTAGTTATCAAACTGAACTTCTAGAGAGCAAATTAGGGTTATTGTGAATGTACTTGTTCATTCTGACTGCTGGTGAAATGAGCTATGAAATGTGTGAAGTTACAGTCGCTTCATCTCCCCTGATGTTTACACAGGCGAGAAAGATTTTCCCACACTTGTGTGTATCTATGATTTAGCTACAAATGACATTGTACCTTTCTAACATTAACCCCTTAATCTAGTACATTTCTACAAATAACCACCTGTAGTCAATTCTTTATTCATAAGCCTTATCTGTTGTTACAGTATATAATCTGTGAGAATGCCCTAATTTTTATCATTCTCTAAGCCTGTCATCATGGCTGAGACGAGGCTTATCCCTCTGAGCAGATGAGATTAGTCAATCATGTTGAAATCAGAAGAGGGATTATAATGCTTGTAATACACTGAGTCAAATTAAATGCATTTTGTTTGTACATCAGAAGATCTTGTTGCTAAGGCTTTGGTGTCTTCTGCTGGCTGTAATAAATTGCCAATAAAGCATATGAAGGCTGGGCATGAGGACGAAAAGTCAAGCAAAAAGCAGAAACAAATCAAAGATATTTATTTTGTTTATTCAGCCTGATAAACCAAAGGTTTATCTGCACTGATGTCACCATCCTGTTCTAAACAACGGAGTTTTCACCAAAGATGCACTGTGAACTAAACTGCACATTATTAATTTAACTTTGATCAACCATAAGGGTATCTTTTATACTGAGTAACTTCTTGCCTCTTTGTATTTCTTCTATTGCTTTACGGGAACATTTGCTTTGCCTTGACTGTTTTGGCAATACTCAGAGTAAACACAAATGCTATTTATAGGCTGTGATCCATAAGGAAGGGTACAGAAATATATCAGAAACACAGCCATAAAATTATGAATCAGCAGGTCAGGTAATTCTTTCCACTACTCCAGCTAGTGCTTTTGTCATACCAGAGAGGTACAACGTCAAGTGCATTTGCTAGAGAATGAATCCACTTCCCATTAATAGTCCACTGTTTTTATTTAGATTCCTCTGAATAAACATTCAAAAGCTCAAATATTTATCCTACACTTCTCAAGATTATCTGAAACAAGGGAATAATGAAACAGAGATGGAAATACCAAGTGAACAAGGTTACTTGATATTTCTAGCACTTCTGGTTTGGAATACTATTTGCAAATTTGAAAATGAAAATTATATATATACATGTTATTATAAAAAAATAGTGATGAAAATTGGAGGAATTATCTGTGAAGTGTGCATGTGGAAGTAGTATGTCTTCTTTTATTTTACCTTAAAGAATAAGAATGGTCTATCATTTAGCTGCTAGATAGAGACTGGAAGATGCGTTATTTAGTTCAAATACCTGCATTTCATAAAGAACAATTACATCAAATGCTATGAGGAGATTTTACTTGCTCTTGTAATACTTTGAGA
This sequence comes from Numida meleagris, assembly GCF_002078875.1. Taxonomy (NCBI): domain Eukaryota; kingdom Metazoa; phylum Chordata; class Aves; order Galliformes; family Numididae; genus Numida; species Numida meleagris. The sequence continues at coordinate 55,224,547 of NC_034410.1, read as the reverse complement.
CAGTAGATCCAAGAATTTACCTTTAATCGGAGGAAGCAATTGCTAAATTAAAGGAGTCAACGCTTCTCCCAAGTTTAGAAATCCTTGTATTTTCGGAGGTTCTGGTGGAATGCAGTCTCCCACATGCCAGTTGTAAACAAAAACTCTTAATTATCTGAATCTCTTGGAGCTTATAATACAATCCTTGTGGAGCCGTATTAAATATGTGAGAGCTATGAGATTTCTGCATAAAGTAGCTTATGAGCAGCTTGGACCACACAGGTTTGCTTTCATCTCCAATCTATTTTCCATATGTAAGTTAGGCTGAGCTCTTGACCTGCCACCAGCATAACACTCTAGCTGATAACTAAATTCATCCCTTCATGGTCCTTGTATTTTTTTTTCTGATAACTCAAATGCAGAAACAATATCTGTGTCTATTCGCAGATTATTCTTTCAAAAATGCTTCTCTATCGGCTAATGTGTTTTATATGCCCTAGTCCAAAGTACAAAGCCTGTCACCAGTGTGACTCAGCAATAGCTAGCCTAAATAAAAATATGGACATTATCAATAGGCTACTATGCACTTGCATGAAGATTTTGGTTATGAATGAAATGTTTTGTGTTTCAACACAGAATCTTTGATTCACACTATTGCACCATATCATACCATATAATGTTTATTCCCGTAGTGGGACCTATCGGAATCCGTGAGAAATAATACATAAACTGATGTGAAAAAGTGGTTTTGTCAGCATTCTGAAGGAGAAGAGAGAATGACAATGTGCAGGGAAAGCTTGAATGAAATGTGGCATTTCCAAACATCCTGAGAATATCATTTTACAAGTATTCTTTTAGATACTTTTCAGAATACTGTTTTTCCCTAAATGAGACCTGATTCTCAAAGAATGAGGCAAACCCTCAACTTCATACACTGTGAATAAACTTGTAGACTTGACAGATTTCCTCTGTTTTTGCCTAAGAGGCTAGCCAAATACTGCTGTCTTATTTTTTGATATTTTTTCAGTTGGAGGCAGAACTGTTGATATTTCTGGTATCTTTTTTGCTGTAGTGCTGCTTTTCTACAAAGAAGGAGCACAACAGGAAATAGACAGGAGGCATGAAAACACACATACATGTTCCCGGGTTTCGGCACCACTTGAAAACACATTCACTCACACGTTCCCGGGTTTCGGCACCACTTGAAAGCACACTCACACACACACAGACACACACCCAATAGCAGCAAGAAAAGCTTTTTTTATTCAAAGGTGTAGCGCTACTTTTATAATACTTGTTATCCACTATTGCCATCTAAAGCTTACTCCCTTAATGCTGATTGGATATTTTTGCTGAGGCATGTAGCAGTGAAGCATGAAGCAGTATTTTCCATCTACTGACATATCAAAAGGTAGCTTATCGGATCATCTTAGTTTGCCATTTTCCCTGTGTCACCGGTACATTCTTTGGTCAACTAGTCCCTGTTCCTTCGGGGAGGGGGGCCTTTCTCGTTATATCTCGTATCCTCGCAACCGCCTATTACAACAGAGGCATCAGTTCATGGTGCTGAGATTAAGCTTTACTAGCACTCCCCTTCATCATGTCTACCTCCTCTTTCTTCAAATCTTCACCTTTCTTGCTAAATCCCTATGCTTGTTCACTGCTGCTACTTGGTTATTTCCTCTTAGCTAACTTAGCTTCAAATTGCATTTTATATACTGACTTTTTTTTGAGAGAGTCTTGTTCCTCCTCTCCCTTTTCTTTCCCTCCTCACCAATCACCTGTATGTCTTGAATTTAACCAAAATGAAAGACATTTTTGGCACTCATCATATAAAGTGAGATTTTATTTGATACTGAAATTGCTTACACTCCAATAAGGGAAGCAGATACAAAGATAAAAACATGGGATTCAAGATTCTGCTCATTGAAAATGGGAAGATAGCTAAATTCCTGCTTGTGGGGAAAATATAATGTGCATTTCTTCCCCTTCCTTCCCTCTCCTTCCAAATATATATATATCAAATATATGCATACCCTACAAATTGTTTTTCATTGCTGTCTCTATATATGTGCTGTGCTTTTTCGAAGACCATAAAAAAGATTTCTGTCATTAATCTGTAGAGAGTTTACCAGCTCTTGCTGTTCATTCTCTCTTTTGGAAGTTTATGAAATAAAAGGGTTGCTATAAATAGCACAATATAGGTCAATTTTTAAAAATGGATGAAAATAAATTTGTATTAATCCAGATATTTATATGAATGTATAATAACCTCTTTGGTTTCATTAGTTCTAATACAGAAATGCCAGGGGTATAAATTTTCACATTTTAGCACATGCATGGTCCATTACCTGAGATCAAGATGATTTCTTCCATAACAATTACATATAGAGTTAAGTACAGTTAAGCTTGTCACAGAAAAATATACTTTAGTCACATATAGGAAACCACGTACAAGTGCCTAAATTCTGTCATTTGGTAATTTTGAGATTCTTCCCAATTCACTTCCCCAGTATATAATTCAGACATGTTTGTAAAGTATTTTAAAGAATCATGAAACTGTGTGTTGCAGTATGGTAGAACTTGAGAAGAAAGGAGATTGCCAAATATTCTGGTTAGACATAACTAGGAAGACACAATGTTAAAAGTGAAGTAGCTGATAAGCCTATCTGGAGAATGACAGACTGCTAGAAAGCACAGAGGCAGTGAGCAGTGACATCTCTACTAAATGTGTTCTGTAGGATCCAACAGTGAAAATGCATGTATTAATCTTGGGGAGTGAGTGACATACACGTGGAATAGCCAATAATGAAGGCAGGTAAAACCTAAACACAAAAACCCTGCTCTCCTAAATCCTTCCATTCTCCTCCATGTGCCCTAAGGGAGAAAAAAAAAAAAAGTATTTTTGTTAGTAAATGACCTTTCTATAAAGATTTGCTGTTGCTATTGGTTTTGTTTGTTTTGGAATTTCATGGCCTTGACCTAAACAAAAAGTATTTCACATTGATGTTTTCTCTCATGTCTTCAGCTCTTATGATAGCTGCTGATTTAATTCACATCCATTTAAAAATGTCACTTCAAGAAGTATGTAGAATTGGCTGTTATGCCCATCATACTCAGTGAACAGATGGCAAATTCCCTGTCCTCCTCATCCCAAGCTCTTTGAAGGCTTTGGCTAGGAGAGCAAGTTGCTCCCTCAACTCTGTGAGAAAATAATTTGTTGTGTGGCAAAACAGCTCAACTTCCTTTCCTGCAGTACTGCAGCATAGCAGTATGCTGTGGGGACAGGCTCAGACGGGATGAGATGGGGCAGGATGGGGTTGGATGGGGCAAGATGGGATGGGATGGGATGGGATGGGACAAATGTCTTGTGCTCCAGACACAGAGTATGCACAAGTAGTTCTGAGCAGTAGCTTCACCAACAGGTGCTGTGAGGAACAGAGGCACTGCAATCTTTTCCCCTCATTGACTTGGTTAGGAGGAGCTGTAAGTCAAAGTAGGGAAAGGTGAGCCTCTGGCAGATGAATGTTACCTAGAACTATCTGAGATGTATTTGATGGGCAAGTTGGATGCAGTGTTAGACTCCAATTCGTTCAAATGAGATGCTTTCTGGTATGTGTGCACAAGAGAATGCTAGTCCATATAAGTAAAATTGAAGTGCTTGGTTGTGAGATCTTTTTGAGTTGCTTTGTGTGGTGAGAAGCTCAAGTCATGAAGGTCCAATTTAAATTCTAATCTCATTTTTGTGGTTTGCAATCAATAATTTTGGGCTTAATTTTTTCATACCAGTGTGAAAGTTGTATAATATTTAATTTTCCCACTTGACTCAGGACCATAGAGGAGTCTTTTTTTGTGATATTGGTCTCATCTATCTTCTTTTAGGGAAAGAGTTATCCCTATTTTTAGAATTATTTTTTCAGGTTATTTACTCCATACTGTGCATATTGTTCATATGACATTTCTAGCACTTAAAAACAATAACAGATCAGGATCTAGAGAAGGGATTTCTGTGGCATAACATTGCTCTTCACTTTTAACATTCTCAGTGTTTTATTTTAACTGTAGACTGTAAAGCACATTAGGTTTCCATAGAATCATAGAATGGTTTGTGTTGGAAGGGACCTTTAAGATCATCTAGTTCCAACCTCCCTGCTATAGGCAGGGACACCTCCCAGTAGACCAGGTTGCTCAAAGGCCCATCCAGCCTGGCCTTGAATGCTTCCAGGGAGGGGGCATCCACAGCCTCTCTGGGCAACCTGTTCCAGTGACTCACCACCCTCACAGTAAAGAATTTCTTCCTAATATCTAGTCTAAATCTACCCTCTTCCAGTTTAAAGCCATTTCCCCTCGTCCTGTCACTACCTGCCCTTATAAAAGGGAATGATCCCTTTTATGCCCTTATAAAAGGGAATGTTATAGGAATGTTCTTTAACAAGGGAAAACTGAACAGGGTTTGCCTACCCAAAGAAGGCCACTAAAGGAATGTCTGCAAAGGGTTTGTAAAACTCCACAGAGTAGCAATACCCATTTTACACTTCCTCAGCTGCTTCTTCATTGTCTTTTAACTTAAAGAGGGAAGACTTTGAAAAAAAAAAGAAGAAAAGAAAAGAAGCCTCTAAGAATTAAAGTACAGTTTAGCATTAGCATGTTCTGGAGAAAAGGAAATATAAATGAAAATAAATCAGTTTACAAATTGCTCTTGGTCCAACATCACTCACTTCAACAGCTAGAGATATGCTAAAGTATCTGTCACTGTCATTTCTTTTCGAATGTATCCCTTTCAGTCCGGCTGTCAAGCCTCCAGTTTGCTGATTACATTTTCCCTTTGCAGTGATGAGCATTTTGAATATGCAGAAGCAGCAGTAATAATCTGTAGTATGGATTTTGAGAGGGCTACTTTGAAGCAGCCATAAACAATTTCTGATTTGACAGAGGTGATAACTGAGGTATGCTGTATAACTTGAAGATTAGTTTGGCAAAAATCACACTATTAGCTGCTTAATAGTATTATTAGTCAAATAAATTAAGCTAGGACCTTCCAGATAACCTTGGCACTGTGTATATTAAGTACACCCAGTGCTGTACTACATCCACTCTAACAGTGTATTACCAGCAGTGATCGTTGTCATACTGCATAACATTCTGAAAGTGCTTGGGTTTGGGCAACAAAACATAACTACAGATTTCAAATAGCAAAGCATAAATCTGTTTTCAGATAAACAAATGACAACAAATCTGGTGATAAACTGTGGTATAAATGGTAGGGAATATCAGTGAGTTCTGGGGAGGGAGATGATTGTTTTCATTAAGCTATACAATGACACAGCCTTCTTTTAGCATGCCATCTTGCCAAACTGCTCAATTCATGTTCTCCATTTCAATATGGTTTCTGATGCACAAGGCACTTTTCAAGTTTAGGAGCTTTTCAAGTTTAGGAGCAGATTTTACATGTGGTCACTGACCATTTCAAAGTCCAGCAATAAAAATGACCCTAGAGAGAAGTAGTAATTTTTTCAAAGCTAAGTGCTATTCCTATTCTTGCTGAAATCAGTGAGAAAAAAATAATTATTGTATTATCTCTCAAAACTATGCACTTGATATCTCACAAGGGATATGCTCTGCACTACTCAGAATCTGACCAGGTATCTCAATATTCTGAGAAGAACTCTACAGCAGAAATATATATACTTTGTAATGAAATACATTTAGGAAAAAAATTATATCAATTATATTGTTTCCTTTTTCATTAAAAAGATCCTCCAACACAATGTTATCTTGCGGGGAGAGCTGTGAAAACTGGAAAATAAAGATGTTAATGTAAAACATAAGAATTGTAAAACCAAACATACCTGGTGGAAATGAAAGCACATACCCAGCATTAGAAAGCATCTATATATTATCTGTACAAAATATAAGCTTGTGAGCCTTCTTCTCAAGTATGCTAATGGACTTCTTTACAGATGAAATTAGGAAAATTGTAGTTTACATCTTAGTTTCAAATTGTATAGCCCAATACAAGATATACGGTAAGATTTCTTTTGTACATTTGCATAACCCAGTGAGAATGGCAGTATTTTTCTTCCATCCTTTACTTACAATGGCTACGCATGCACTTTAAATTTAAAAGTCTGTACTGTATGTAAAGTGAGGTGCGTGCTTTTACCGCTTGTCAAAACAATCCTGAAATCCCATTTTCCTTTAATAAAGTATAGTTTTGTCCTCCAGATGTATGCTTGAATAAGATGTCATAGTCTGTTTTTGTTCAGGATTGCACCCTGCTGATGTTCTTAGGCAGCAAGAAAATTACCTTATTGAAACATATTGCTAGTAGTGACTATAGTGCCAAATTTTGCATTGGTATTACACACATGACATATTCAGAGACCTTTGAGTAAGACCATGAATATCAAGTGATTGAAAAGATTATACAGGCTTTTTCTTCTAGTATAAAAGGTTGTGGTTCTGGATGAGTGTCTTTCAGATCAATATAATTATGTCATAAAAACGTGTAACAAAATAGTTACTTTGCAGCCTTTCACACTTGCCTGATTTCATACTGATTTTATTCTGAGTAGAATTGTTTTTCTTACATTAGTTGCTGCACAGTTGCTATTTTAGAGGAGTGGGGGATGTTTTCAGAATACTTGCATAATAGTGGGACCACTGCTAGGGGCATCCAGACAGAAAAGATATGTGTTATAACATTTGCTTTTCTAGAGGAAAAAAAAAAAACATACACTTATATTACAACAATGGAGTTACACAGCTGAATATTTACACACAATTGCATAATTTATATATATGTGAACTGACATTCATATGTGCTTGTATGCACCATGGAAAGAATGTGTTGTTTATGAGTCACATATAGATAGTTTAAATGTGCATATGTTAGCACTGAGATGAAATACTATAGAGGTCTAGTTCACTTTGGGTAAAAATCTCTGATTTTCTGGCTGTAGCAGGTGTTTGGAAGTTGCAAGCAGTATGACAATATAAAAAATTCATGATATCTGGGTTAAGAGTGTTATTTGAATGTTGTATTTCTCCCTCAGATAAATTTAGTTATGCATGTGCTAGTTTTGTGACCCTACAGAGTGATAACTCACTGCCAAAAATCATCAGAAGCAACAATTTGGCTGGTCTGGTTGGCAAAACACCGCCGATTTAGGAAGCAAAGTTATGACAGTAATTCCTTTTGATCACTGGAATGGCATCATAGAGAGAAAGCTATGATTAGAGAAAAGGGAATTAGAAATTTTAGAGGGATTCAGAAAAAAATTGAAAATAAAACAGATGAAACCACAGCTAATTATAGGTAAAGGATAAAGACTGGTTCCCATTAATGTTTCACATGCTAGAATACCAAGTCAAGATATCAGGAATGCCTGACTTTTCCACTAGCTTAATTTCTTTTAAAAGATTGAGCTGAGCTCTTCAGAAGCAATCCCTCCTAAGCTTGCAATGAAATAATTTCATAAAACATTCAGCTAACACCAGCTTGTATTTACCAAAGTGTCCATAATCCTACTTTGGTCGTCTCCAAAATTTTGAAAAGGTTTGAAACTGGATCCAGAATTTTCAAAAGGGCTCACCAGAGCCTTCGATCCCCTGAGTCAAGCCCCTGCTAGAACCTATATGATATCGAAACCCAAATTGTCATCTGGGACACACAACCTATATCCCTGGCGACTTCTAGATAATCTGAGTCACTGCTTTCAGCCTTCCAACAGGCACAGGGCATGCAGAATACTAAGGACATCTGAGAATCAAATGTGGATTTCCTGATAAACAGGATTTTATGAAATGGTTTAGCATGATCTGTACAAACTTGACTCAGTGGAAATCCTTTTCAGAGCTATCACACAATCACAGAACATCTGGAGTTGGAAGGGACTCACAAAAGAAATCAAGTCCAAACCCTGTCTTCACACAGCACCACCCAAAATTCAAACCTTGTTTCTGAGAGCGTTGTCCAAATGCTCCTTGATCTCCAGCAGCTCAAGGCTGTGCCCACTTTCCTGGGGAGCCTGTTCCATGCCTACCACCTCCTGGTGCAGAACCTTTTCCTAACACCCAGCCTGACCATCCCCCAAAGCAGCTCCATGCTGTTCCTTGCAGTCCTGTCACTGTCACCAGAGCGCAGAGCTCAGCACTGCCCCTCTGGTCCCCCGTGAGGAGCTGCAGGCCACCATGAGGCCTCCCCTCAGTCTGGTCTAGACCAAGTGACCTCAACCACTCCTCATATCTCTGGCCCTTTATACCCTTTACTGTCTTCGCCTCCCTCCTCTGGATGCTTTCTAATAATTTTATGTCTTTCTACCCTGTGCTGCCCAAACCTGTATAAAGTGCTCAAGGTGAGGCTGCACAGCACAGAGCAGAGTGGGACAACCCCTTCCCTTGCTCAGCAGGCAGTGCTGGGCCTGAGGCACCCCAGAGTACGGTTGTCCTTTTGGGCTGCCAGGGCACACTGCTGGCTCACAGTTGATGTAGAAGTGCTTAAGGTAGAAGTACTGGGAATGAAAGGATCTTTGAGAGTTTTTTGAACGGAAAACATAAAGAGTTTCATTCATCAGCTTAACCTGTATGGATTCACCAAAATATACTATGCCTACAAAAGATCTTCCTCAGTTCCTGATTTTCTGGGAGGGGAAGAAGCACTTGCTGCTTATAGGAGGGTATGTCAGTTGCTCCACACAACTCTCACAAAATTCTGGTGGAAGGGATGGAAATTCCAACAAACTAAGCCTTGGTAATATAGCAGATGATGATGACAGTAAATGTCTTGATATTCATCACTTTCTCTGGCTGTTTCCAGGAATTTTAGATGTAGCGTTGCTGAGTAGTGGAAATATGGATAAAATATATTTGAGTTATGTCCTAGTTTGAACTTATGGAACAGAAATATAAATAAGTCAGGATATGATGAGCCTATTTATTTCCATATATTTGCAGCATATCTTGTTTTAGTCAGCCTAAACTGTAGGATTAAACTGACCAATAGACCTTTTTAACACCCATGAAATTAAAAGTCTTATTTCCTGTATCTTGCTGTTTTTCAGTCCCAAATTGATAGAAACTAACTCTTCACTATCACATTTTTTATTTACTCTTCTACAATCACCCATACTTCAAGAGAGCACCTGCCTGGACATTGCAAGTGAAGAGTTGCCCTGAAAAGACAAAATGTGGCTGCCTCTGCCCTGCAAGAGAGACAAGATACCTGAGGAGCTGCCCAGGTGCCCAGACCATGTGAGGAATAGCTGCTGGGTGGAAGAAGACACAGAGACAGTGGCACTCAAGCACTCTAAGAAAGCCACCACCCAAGCTGGTGCTGCTCCAGCCCTCCCAGATAGTTCTGCAGTGGCAGAGAGGGAGAAGTGTCAGCCTCTGGCCACCGTCCCTGCTGCCACCAAACAGCAGCCAGACCTCAGCTGCTCCTCCACCTTCCATGGTACCCAGTTTTAGAACTGGCCCAACACAGCAGGAGCTTCCCCTGCTCCCACAGGCAACAGAGCGGCAGGCTCCTTGGGCCATAGATACACAGTTCTGAAAAGATATTTGAGAAATAAACCGCAGTTGTTATGTCCTTTTGTTTATTTACCTATTTATTTAATGGTTCTGGAAATAAAATGTTTGAATTATGAACCTTTTCAGTTGTCACGTACTTTTAGTCACTCATTCATTTATTTAATGGTGAAATCTCAGAATTCTGTCTTTCAAAAGGAAGGAGAAGCAATGCTTCTAACATCAGTTTGATGTTTTTCTGTAAAAATCAAACTCTAGATTCTTAGCTGTAGAGGTTACAAATAAATAATAACAATGAAATACTGTTAGTCTCAATAGATAGCTTCCCTTACTAAGTCTTTTATATACTACTTCCAAATTCATAACACTATCAAGCATGAGTAGTACTATGGCAGTGTTTATCCCACTCTATGGGAATCTTTTCAATATACTGGGAATTCAGAAGATCACATTAGAGTTGCAATAAATTGCTAAAACATGAGATATATCTTATTGACAGGCAAATGCATACAGCAGCTTGTTTGGTATGTGTACTTTAGTTCAAATTTTATCTCTGCTTTGGAGTTCACATAACAATGTTTCAGGGAGAGGCTCATGAAAAAAATTACTTTCAGAAAAAAACCTTACTGAAATAAGCGATTATTTATAAAATGCCATACCTAGAGCATGATATACTTCTACCTCATGCAGATTTGCAGTCCTGATGGCTGTCAGACAGGCTTTTAATCAGGTGCCCGAAAACTGGGCAGGTGCCTGGAATGCACATGGGGAGGCTTAGAATTAAGACTCATTCAAAACAAAGTAGAAGATACAATTTAATACAAATTCCATCCCTACCACACCTTTGTGCAAAAGCAAGGATATCTCCTGTTGTGCATGGTTTCACAAGTAAAAGACTTTTTACTCCTTTAAATAAATTATATACACCATATTCAAAATGAAATGAATATAACAGAATGAATTAATGTCACATTTGGAGGAAAAGGTAAAACTATGCTGCTTTTTAAGCCAGGACAAAAAAATATATACATGATTACAGTTCATACACTTAGTATATGTTCTAGGTTGATGTTCTATGGACTATATAATCATATATACTATTAATTCTTCAATATGCATACAAAAAAAAAGCAAAGTCAAGAGGTAGACAACATAAACCTATTTCTGGCAAGAATATGTAAGAGAATTTGGGCACAATGCACATACCTGTATTGCGTTATAAACACTTATGTTATGCTACCTGAGAGTGAAGCCAGTTGGTATGCATGGGCTAAAAGAGGGTGGTTACTGGGGAAATTGCATAATACTGAAATGTTAGCTGAGCTGCAGACACTAAATTTCCCACAAATCAGTGTGCTGGGCAGGCAGCTTTTGTGAATGGGAGATTACCACAGTGTTAGAGGGAAATTCTGATGCTTTCACCAATTTCTGGCCCAAGCTCAAGGCACAAAATACGGCATCCTTCCACAGACTGGAACTGTGTTTAAGCCCAGCATACAGACATTATTATTCTTCCTCTTTTAGTCAATAGCAAAAAGCACATGCCTGTAAGAACAGAAACTTGGGCCCCATGCTCTTCTGCAAAGCATTTAGTGCAGTTAGATGCATGCAGTCCTGGCTATACCTGACAAACACCTTTACTGCTATATACAGGTTGCAACGCCAGGAGAAAGGATGAGCTAGCCTTTGATTTTTAATAAGAACTGCAACATTGCCAAGAAACTCTGTGGAATAGCTTTCTACATTTACTCCTGTGAACTGCTGCATCTATTCACACCTAGTTGCATCTATTCACCCATACGGACAGTTGCATATATTCACATTGCAATATTGTAATGTTTCAAAGCAATAAACTGCACTGAATCTAGGGAACAGGGAAACACTTCACTTGTTCACTTGTCGCATAACACAGATGTTCTTGACAGGCTTAGTAGAGAAATAGTTGAGACTCAGATGTAGGTTGGACTAGAAAGAATTAGATATATTTAATACAGCCTCTTCCAAAAGTTTGGAGGTACAACTTATTTAGTGAAATGCATTATCATGCTCTCTTGTATTTCACTTAAAAAGACTACTGCTAATATGAACTATGACAATGAAAAAGCAAAAGAGCAAGCACAAAATAAAACAAAGCAACAACAAAACTGTCTGAAGAAAAGAGCAAGAGAGGAAAGAACTAAAACAGTAGGCAGGTTCAGTTAGAACTTGTGCCAAACTCTTTTCTTCAGAGATGTATATGTTAAGTTTGAGCAGGAAAATGTTAAGGAGTCTGCCTATATCATCACGCTGTGAAGTAGTAAATGGCTAAAATGAACTGATCATTTGCCTTATTTTTGTACACAGGTGACGGGATGACAATCTTGAGTGCCTTGAGGAATTTTAATCCATATTGCCATTTAAATACTTCTCCAAGAAGTATTCTCCATTCTGGTTAGAGGATGAATTTAAGGTAAATCATAAGAGCCACTAAGTGTGTAGTCTCACCTTCTCTAAAAGAAGAAATTTCAAGCTTTTTCAAGGGCTTCTCCATGCCTATTGCTTTGACGGAGCCTGCAGATCAGCTGCACAAACTGCTCTCACTTGGCCCTCCTGTTTCTGGGTTTACTCATTAGGAATCTGGTGGACAGGCATACATTTGCTTATGTGGTGATTGAAAATAAAGCACCTGCACCACCTGGACTGAGAAAATCATAGTGGTGATCTTTAATGATGATAACTCAAATGCCCCATAGGTTCCATGGAACAGCCTGAACTTGCTTAACTGCCCTACACTGTGGGCCAGACCACCCTTTTCATATAATTTTTATACATTTCTTTTCCTTTTTTTTTTTTTGTCATTTCACCAAGCTGCTCACATATGCTATTCTTATGCAATATCTGTGGCCAGAAAAAAGTTTTCCTACCATTATACTTCCCACATTGTTATATGTTCAGTACTCTACAGAGCATAACCTACCATGTTCCCTGCTTCTGTAGATGTAAAAATGATTCCTTTAAATGTCCTCCCTTTATAAAAGTGGATCACTACACTGTATTTATTTCCCTTATAAATGTGTATCTTGCTCTGTAATACCCATTCCTGTGCATTTATTATTCCGTTATATTTATTTTATATAAATTTAAGTTCTTCTCACTTCCCCTGTAGCAAGGAGATCAATGCAGTACATGACAATTTTATTGCATCAGTGTATTCATTTCCTTTATAAAAGTAAATCACTCCAATAGATTCACTCCCCCATAAGAATGTACCCATACATCACTGCATTATGTTAACTGCCCTGTATAAATAGACTGTATGATTTTATTCACTCATTCTACAGGTAAATGTGAAAATATTCTCCTTTGCCACATACACACATGATATTTTATTCTTAGTCACTTCATGCATTGAATAAGACTACAGAGGAGTACACTGCGTGCCTATTTCTTCATGGTCATAGAATCACAGAATCATAGAATGGCTTGGGTTGGAAGGGACCTCAAGGATCATCAAGCTCCAACCCCCTGCCACAGGCAGGGCCTCCAACCTCCATATTTAATGCTAGACCAGGCTGCCCAGGGCCCCATCCAACCTGGCCTTGAACACCTCCAGGGACGGGACATCCACAACCTCTCTGTGCAGCCTGTTCTGGCACCTCACCACTCTCTTGGTAAAGAACTTCCCCCTAATATTCACCATAAATCTTCCCTCCTTCAACTTAAAACAATTTCCTCTTGTCCTGCTATTATCTACTCTTGTAAAGAGCTGACTCCCCTCCTGTTCGTAGGCTCCCTTTAGGTACTGGAAGGTTGCAATGAGGTCGCCCTGCAGCCTTCTCTTCTCCAAGCTGAACAAGCCCAGCTCCTTCAGCCTGTCTTCATAGGGGAGGTGCTGCAGCCCTCTGATCATCTTTGTGGCCCTCCTCAGGACCCTCTCTAACAGCTCAACAGCCTTCCTGTATTGGGGGCCCCAGACAAGGATGCAGTACTCCAGATGGGGCCTCATGAGGGCAGAGTAGAGAGGGACAATCACCTCCCCCTGTCACTGCTGGCCACCCCTCTTCTAATGGAGCCCAGGATACCATTTGCTTTCCGAGCTGCAAGAGCACACACTGCTGGCTCATGTTCAGTTTTTCAACTACCAGGACCTCTGGGTCCTTCTCTGCAGGGCTACTCTCAAGGATTGCTCCTCCCAGTCTGTATATATGCCTGGGATTCCTCCAGCCCAAGTGCAAAACCTTGCACTTTGCTGTGCTGAACCTCATTAGATTCACCTGGGCCCACCTTTCAAGTCTGTTGACGTCCCTCTGAATGACATCCCTTCCTTCCTTTGTGTCAACCGCACCACTCAGCTTGGTGTCATCAGCAAACTTGCTTGAGGGTGCATTCAATTCCATCATCAATGTCATTGATAAAGATGTTAGAGAGCACTGATCCCAAGACAGTCCCCTGGGGGACTCCGCTCATTACCGGCCTCCATCTGAACACAGAACCATTGATCACCACCCTTTGCCTGCAGCCTTTCCACCAATTCCTTATCAGCTGGGTGGTCCACCCATCAGATCCACATCTCTCCAATTTGGAGATAAGGATGTGGTGGCGGACCACGTTAAAGGCCTTGCACAAGTGCAGGTAAATGACATTGATTACCTTCCCTTTGTCCACCAGTGTCATCACTTCATCATAGAAGGCCACCAGATTGGTTAGGCATGACCTTCCCCCGGTGAAGCCATAACACATAAACATAACACAGTAACGATTTTCTAGTGAGCTGTAGCTAGTTTTCACAGGACTTGGAGCAATATGTACACATACTCCCTGCAGCTCCTCTCCCTGTTTTCCCTCTTTCTCTCTTTGCTGCCTCTCTCTCTCTCTCTCTCATTTTTTTCCCTGCCTTTCCCTTACTGGTTTCCTGATTGTGTTTACTTATTTGGTTTTGTTCATCTCACAGTTTTACCAAGAATATAAATGAAGACTGAGAGTGGCAGCAAAAACAGGGATCTGGAGCTGAAAAATACCTTTGCTGCCATCTCTGATCCAGCCCCTCATTTTCAATCCCCTGTCCTGTCTGAGGACTTAGTGATGGCACTTGCTAAAAAGTCAGCTTTCTGTGTTGTGCTGTGCTGCTCCACTTCATGCGAGTCACTCTTCCCTCTGCTACTACTACCTCCCTGTCAGTGATGTGTCCAGGCCTCCCTGGCACACAACAATAAGGAAAACAATTGAAACCATATTATTCTACGTTAATCTTCTCTTTTCTTTCTACCTCTCCATTTTCTTCTCCAAGCCTTCATTAATATCAGTCCAGAACTACACTCTAAGCATAGATTTCTGCTAAATAATTTTGTATCTTTGTGAGTGCATATAAATTAAACGTTTTCCAAATTCTTTTCCAAAATAATAGAACATTCCAATGTATGTGCTGACTTGACTGTTGCAAGCTATCAGCAAATATCAAATCAAAATAAGTTGATCAAAACCCAGCATTTAGTCCTGAGAAGAATAAGAAGGAAATTTAATCATTTCAATATGCTCTTACAGCACCAAAGGAAAATAACTTTTCAAGGATTAAAAGTAAGCAGTCAAAGTAAAGCATCAAAATCAAGCAACCAAGCAAAAACTCCAGTCCTCACATATCTCTCAAGAGTTGCACACAGTCTGTCCAGGATTTGCTTTTATCCTGAGTTTACTATGTGCTCCCTTGTGTCTCTTTCTTGCTCTAGGAAAGGTCATAAGACAGCATGATGCCATCTCTGCAGTTTTCCTCTTACTCAAGTTTAGATTCAGTGATTTCAGAACATTTCAGACACAAATTGTTCTAATTTTTCTTACATTAGAGAAGATATCCTTGCATTTCTTTGCATTTTGGAAACTGATGGAGAAAATTCTGCTCTTTTACAAATCCTAGCAGTGTTTCCAGTACAAATCCTCAACTATATTTTCCTGATTTCAGCATGAAAATTAATCACTTGTACTGCATTTGGCTTAGCTTTGCAATGTTGCCATTTGATAGTGTGATTTTTTCTATACATGAAATTCAGACAATCTCTATTATTATTAGCCTCTAGCAGCTCTGCAGACGCTGATGTAAAAGGTACATGGTTAGCATTGTGATTGTCTTCAGACAAGTACTACTGAGTCTGTGTCTGAGGAGTATGTTTATAGGGAGAAATAAGTCACATCAGTTTAACATTTGCAGTGCTCTGCAGCAGTATTGATAAGACTGTAGTAAAACTGGGAAAGCTATTTTCATATCTCTTTCCTTTAAAGTTTCCATGCATACAGATTCAACAGGCACCATGCAGAAATACAGAAATATTTCCATCCCTTTATCTGCATAACAAGGCACTGGCCATAAAAGAGGGTCCTAAGCAGAACCTGAACACATCTACTTGTTTTGTTTCTATAGCTGTTTGGAACAGGTTATTATAAGCAGCTGCCTCTGTTGGTGGGAAATATCTATCTTCCCCATTGATGACGCAACCAATTAAAATAAATAAACAAATGAATAAATAAGTAATCTAGAAAGGTGGTCAGGAACCTCACTTTGGTATTTTTTTTTCAGCCCAGTTATCTGCTTTGTGCTGTATTTTCCAAGTAGTGTTCTGCCTAACTCATATAGACAACTGAGTTATTCACCCAGCACGGTAACTGGGATAGTGGCTGAGCTGTCCCTGCAAATGACATAAGCAGAACAGCACTCTTGTGCAAGGAGGGTGAAAGTGCTGTGCAGGAAACAGAGGTTCCAACACCAACTGCGGCCCTGACCTGGAACCCATGGTCAGTGTGCCTTCTGAAAGGTAGCAAAGAGAGGAAAGAGCAAAATTGAAAAATAACGTCCTTGTGGCTTTGTTTGGAGAGGGAGTTAAGACAACAAAAAGAAGCTGACGACCTACAAGAGATAAACATTCTACTAAAAAACTACAAGGCAAGTTCAAGCATTGGGGCCCTCGCAGTAGGAAACTGGTCACATGGGTAACATCATGAAATCTTACTGCAAAATATCTTTTTTTTTCTTATTTGAAAAGACAAATTATTAGCATTTTTAAACAATTTCAACATGTTTAATGGCTGAAAGTTAAGCTCAAACTGTTCCGCTTACTGAATAAAGTGCTAGGTCTGTAAACAGGAATCTTAAGTTACCCCAAGAGTACACTCATTTTAAATTTTACTTGAAAGCGGGATGTACGTTTATTACAATTTCAAACAAAATGCTAATGCCATTAAACAAATGAGGTTTAGGCAAATTAACTGCATTTTAATATTCTGAAAGCCTATGATATAGGACATTGTGTTACGAAACATTGGCTAGAAGTATCAGTTGCAAGTGGGATTTTCATTGCTGTGAATCTCAGGAGAATATTTGTAATTAGTATCATTTGCCTAATACTTCAGGTTAATTAGAATATTTAATTGAATAGCTGTAATCTTCAGAGATGACTATATTATGATCAAATTAGTACCATCACATCACACGCTGATCACTGCTGCAGCCTGCCTCACTTCTGCTAGCTATTCAGCCCTCTGGAGCGTTCAGCAACATAAGAAAAAATCTGTTTCTTACACTTTTGAATTTTAATGATCCATTTGAACTCTGCCATCAACATTTAATTATTCTAGGAAAAAAAAAAGTCCCAACCATGGCTCCCATATGGCATGTTGGCAAATACTTTTGCCCACATTGGAGTCTGCACCTCTCCAGCAGCTCCGTGAAGAGATTTAGCTTTTTTTTTTCAATGCAAGAAGGCCTATTTTAATAGTGTTTGCAAATACAGACCATATGAAGCTTCACAGAAAAGGTTACTAGGATACTATTGAAACACTATTAGGAACAGATGAATTGATTTTTAGAATGTTACAATGGATTTAATCCTGTAATGTCTACTACTGGACTTTCGTATTGTGTCCAAAAGGTTTGAAGGAATCAGGTGCCTCTGTAACTAAACCTTGTTAGCTAGAAATGCAATTAATTTGGGGGGGGAAGAGGGTAAAGGAAGAGAGGTAGAATGGATGGAGTGTGCATACTAAATTCTCTGCAGCCAACTCACAGATGCTGAGTTCCTGAACAAACCAGTTGCTGGGGCTTTGTTTTGTTTTGTTTAGTTTTGTTTTGCTTTATAGCATATATTTATCAGTCGGAGAAATTCTTGGGGTTAAACATTCACTGCTGTGGAAACACTAGGGCTCAAATCCTGTTATGCTAAACTAGCTAGACCTCCCCACCCTATTGCTCTCTCATCACATAAGGGCATAACAAAAAAAATGTCAAAAGACTAAGCTGGGCATGCTACAAAGGATGTTGTTTACATAGAGGGGTCTCAGGGCTCAGGAAAGTTTTCCTCGTTCTCCCTCCCCCTTCCCAAACTGCTTCAAGATATGCAGCCTAAGTGGTCAGTTCTGCACAGTTCTGTACAGCAATGAAGTAAAAACCAGTAATGGCTTTAAAATTCAGAATGGCCCTTTGAAGTTAATGCTATGCTGCAATTTATTATTGTTATCTCAGTGGTGGTGAGAAAATCAGTTTTAAG
Source organism: Numida meleagris (assembly GCF_002078875.1). NCBI lineage: Eukaryota > Metazoa > Chordata > Aves > Galliformes > Numididae > Numida > Numida meleagris. The sequence goes on along the minus strand of NC_034410.1, from coordinate 55,206,533 downwards.
TGAAAACCTCTAACCCACTGTCTAAAAGTCTGAAGAAGAGAAATCTTTCCAGTATTCTATCAAACAGAAACCTATTGCTGAGTTATAATTTTTGCTGTGGGTGTACAGTGCAGTATGTAAAGTTGAGACATAAGACTCAAATCTCAAGTGTTGCTGACCTACAGAAGGAAGTAGGCTAATAAAACCATTTCCTATTCTTCACGGTTCTTTGCGGGACCATTTGAGTTGTTGACACACTATTCCATAAAAGAAGCTTACCAGTGGTTCAGGGGAATAAGATGTACACAGCCCATTGTAAGTAATTCTTGCACTAAAAGTTTACTGCTTTCAGTAGGTAGTTGGAGGAAGTTAGCACAATCCCTTCTATTCAAAACAAAATAGAGACAATTTTCAAAAACGTTATTTGAGAATATTTTCCTCTTTGGTAACAAATACGTCTTGAGCTTTTGAATGTATATTGTTTAAAAGCATCACTTTTTATTTATGCACTTACATATATTTGTTTATGTACTTAAAATAGTCACTGAAAAAGTGCAAGAAATGCAAACATGTTCCATTTCATTATAAAAAGTATTTACATTTATTTCCCTCCCATAAAAGTTGCTTAGTTTCAAATTTTCTGTGAGATATTGACATCCTTGAATTGCAATTAGTTTAGCATTCCACTGAAAATATTTTGCTCACCCTTGGCATCTGTAGGTGATTCATTCATACTCAGTGAAAATCAGTTAGATATAAAAAGGCAGTCCTGCCAAATCATCAGTATTAGGAAAGAATGGTAAAAACTAAGAAGCCTAAATATAAAAATGTATGTTTGGATTTTATTTACCTTTTTAATTTTGATCTTTAAAAACTATTCAGGAAAATATATTATGTTTTCAGAAGGGGAAGAAATCTTTCTGTCTGAGCTAAATTTGTCTTCTGATATATATTGAGAGCAATATTAGTGTGACAGTCTTCCTCAAAAATACAATGCATTGAAACAGAGCACGCAAAGAAGTTGCAATCCTAGGAAGAATGCTTTATTATCTAAGCTTTTATTTTCATCCACTTTCCAAATGATGATTTAATATCCACTCTTAATATGCAGTTTAAAAAGCACCTTGAGAATTCACTTTAATGACTAGTGTACTGCATAATTGTGGGCTTTCTTCTAAGAAAGCCTGCAAAATTGCTGATTACAGAAAGAGATGAAGAGTGTTATAAGTACCCAGACCTCTATATTGTGCTGCCATGAAAATTGGTCTTAAAATCCTCCTCAAAAAACCTGCTTTAGTGTTCTGGATCTAATGCAGTATTATCTTAAAAAAAAAATCTTAAAATATATATTTACTTCTGCACTTCTCAAGCATCTGTTACCCACAGCTATAAGCAATCACTAATCTTGAATAGCAGCACTGTGATGTACTGTCTCCTTCATAGAGGTGCTCCCTAAACATGAAAAACTCCTTTAGAATTAAAAAATCTGCTCCACTAATTGTAGAACAAATTTTCAGCAGCCCTCTTTGAGAATCCCAGCTCTAAGTATTCTCCCATCTATTAAACAGATGGCAGATAAGATTGTAAACATATTTGCTTCATATTGAATAGATAGTTTCTGGCATAATACTAATTAACAAATTAAATGACTGACTTTCTGCATCACATTAGAGTTAAAACCACTTTGTAAGTTTGTCTTTGGTAGTTATTTACTTTGACAATAGCATGCAGTGAAAAACTGTTAAATGTTTTCTTAGCAGCATTATGCATTGAGTAGTTTTCTTTTTTAAAACTCCATATTTTATTATAATTCATTTGATTTTCATTACAGTCACTCATTACAAAATGTATGTGCATTTAATCCATTTCCAAGGGCTGCATATTTTTCCAATCCCATTCTGTATCACGATAATGTCTTCGGTCTATGCAAGTATGCATGAAATTTAGGCATTATCTTTACTCATTTTCTCATAGTTTGATATGGACTGTTCTGAAAGGAGAAAAGCTAGCAAAATGCTAACACTGGCAGATAAGAGTATGGAGATTTCATGTTCCTTCCTTTAAATAATTTGCATTGTGACTATCTGTTGTATTATGAATATAAATACGATCATCTCCATGATAATATGTGCGATGCCATGATTTGAGTTTAACTCATATTTTCTTTGTTCTCTTTATTAATTCATACAGAAATCTGTCGTATCAGCAATTCTGATTTCAGTTCTTCTTTCCACTCGGTTGTCATCAAAGCAGAGAAAAAAATTGCATTTTTCTCTTTAGTTTAAATAATACGAGCTTAAAAAAAAAAAAGACTTTCAAAAAAAAAAAAAATCTTGTCATCTGCTGGTGAAAATAATATACGAATTCACAGCCCAACTGTTAATATGCACAGAATGGTTGAAGAACTCAAAAGACTAACATATTTAAAAATTCTTTCAGATGAATTATCTCTTGTCTGTATCTTCAAATAAAACAAAATAAATGGCTGGAAAAAATAAGATTTTTCAACTTTTGGCCTCATAATAAAATATCTTCAATGACACAGCTGTAAATGCTAAAACAGGTCAAATTCATTTAATTTCATTTAGACATATAATAAAAGTAAACAGTTTTATGAATAAGGTGATTAATTTGTGTATGTTACAGCTGATGCCCAATGTTATTCAAAGATTAAAATACACCACGGAAGGTAAGGATGATAGATACCTCTTCCCCCTTCACCCCCTCCTCTCTTCACAGAATCTAGCAGTAGAAAAATCAGGGTTGTTTTTGTTTTGTTTGTTCAAGTAACCAGAGCATGTTTATAGTGTTGAAAAGCATTCATTTATCAAATCTTTTTTTTTTTCATAGAAAGGCTAAGTGTCCTTAAAGTGAAGATCAAAACAAACAAATAGACAAAAAATTGGGAATGTTTTGAAATTATTAACATCATTCTCTTCAGTCAGTTTCAAAAATATTAAGTACTTATTTGACATGTAAATAAAACTCAAGTGTACCTAAAAATTACCAAAATTAAAGTGAAACATTTGAAAATTACTGGAAAAAAAATACTCAAGTCAATTATTATCTGAAGATGATTTTTGTAAAACTTGTAAAAGTTTGTTTTTAGGGATACAACTTTTTCTCCTTTCTGAGTATGAGATAATACTTAGAATTCTGAGCACGTCTCATATTCCAGAAGAATGTTTTCCCACTTGTTCTAGTTCAGATAGATTGTATGGAGTTATAGCTCATATTTCATATGAACATTACTTATTATTTCACATTATATTTAGTAATTCATTTGTTATTTGTGGTACATTTTGATTTTTAATGTTATCTTTGTTCTCTTTCATATCACAGTAAGAAAAAGTAAAATCTGAAATTTCCCAGGCAGAGTAATAGTACAAGCTAAACATCTCCCAGTTAAATCACTACCCCTGTTTTCAATCATCAGTTACATGCCCCCAGAAATAACCACAAATTTACTGAGCTACAACTACAGCCTATCAGAGTGCCTAAACGAAGTACTTATTTAACTCTCTCTACTGGAAAAAAAAATTAAGCTCATGCATATTTGTTCTCTAGCTTAGGGCATAGTATTGCATTGGGTTGCCCATCAAATCAATAGAGCTTTACTGAAGAAGTACAAAAAATGAATTTCATCTCCCCTACATATTTCAAGATTTTTTATTATTTTCCTGTGTGAAGTCACAGATATAAGAATATTTTCTAGCGATATCAATTTTCAAATCATGACACAGCATAGTGTCACATTATTGCAGAGACACTGTCTGAAAGCCTTGAAGCATTTTTACTTGTGTTAAGGTAGCACTCAGGTTAGATTAAGTAGCTATATCTGTGTTCAAGGATATTGAACTCTGGTATAGTTTTACACCAGCTTAACTATACTGTTCTTGGTGTTAGAGCGGTTTTGTTCATTACCTGCTCTTTGTGCAGGCACAATGAAGCAAAATGCAGTCTACTTCAAGATCAGAAAGCATGAACTGATTTGAAAATTGTCCTTTTTGCCCTATGTTGTCTTCATTTCTTATATGCAACTTCCTGAGGTATACCTAAAGTGCCTTGTGGCAGTTCCAAGTCACAGCTTCAGTATCTGAACAGTCGTGGTTGAACAAACAGTTTACATTTTGATCTTTTATAAAAGGCTTCTCATCTTTTTCCTTGTCATACATCACTTTGTTGTGAGCCCTCATTCTTTAGTGGGCCCATATTTCCCTTATTCTCCTGATGTGTCTAAAAAAGCCCATACTGGTTCCAGTTCCAGCTCCAGCCAAAGCCCAAATTCCAAAATCCATTCCTGCAGGCTCACATCACATTTCTGTGTTCCTCCAGTGTAGCCTATCCCCATTTCTACTTTCCATACAAACCATTTACACTGGAATCCCGTTAGTTCTCTGTTCAGTCAGTTTGGCTTCCTGCCATGAATGTTTCATTTCTTGTGCATTCATACGGACTCTTTTTGTTCTGTGAGAACTCTTGAAGATCACACAGGTCTATAAACTTTTCTGTCCTGAAATCCAAGGTACTTATTTTCATATTTATCTTTTAATCATATTTGATAACTACTGAAAACCTAATGTTACATCTGAGTTATAGTGATTACATATCTGCAACGTTTTCCAGTCAAGCAGTATTTTATTGAATGGATAGAATACCACAGAATGGACACTTGGAAAACAATGGGTGATTGATATTCTGCAGTGGTAGTGTTTAATGACACAAGAGTTTGAAGTAAATCATATTAAACCTTAGCAGGAGAGGCTGAGGGATCTGGGGTTGTTCAGTCTGGAGAAGAGGAGGCTTGAGGGAGACTTTATAGCTCTCTACAACTACCTGAAGGGAGTTTGTGGTAAGGTGGGGGTCAGCCCATTCTCCCACATAACTAGAGATAGAACTAGAGGGAATGGACTCAAGTTGCACCATGGAAGGTTCACGTTGGGTATTAGGAAAAATTTATTCTCCAAAAAAGTGGTCAGGAGCTGGAACAAGCTGCATGGGGAGGTAGTTGACTTACCCTCTCTGGAAGTGCTCAAGAAATGTTTAGATGTTGTACTAAGGGACATGATTTAGTGGGGAATATTGGTGGTAGGTGGATGGTTTAACTAGATGATCCTGGAGGTCTTTTCCAACCTTGGTGATTCTATGATTCTATGATTGTATTATCATACCCTGTATTTGTATTGTTGGCTCACTGTTACTGAAAAAATCATAGTACACTCTCTAAAAGAAAGGAAGAAATATAGGAAAAAATGATTTCTTTAGCAACTTTTGCCTTTTTGATCTTGCATCCGTAGTTTTCAGGTGTCATCTTAGAGCCTTTGAGTAGCCATAGTTTGGCCAATACACTTTGTAATCTTATTCAAAGTAACTAGGCCACCTTCTTAAACCTATTGCTGCCTTCCTCCTTTATGTAAATATTATCCTCTCCCTCAAATTGCCTATCCTAAGCTCTTTGCCCAGCCCATGCCTGTCATTGTATTCATTACTGGAAGAGGATAATGTTTGCTAATCCTGAAGCGGAGCATTCTTGCTTAACTAGCCTTTTCTTCTACCTGCCTCCAAACTAAAATTTCCAGCTTCATTTTGAAAACCTTCACACATATTCTATGCTGAAAATCTGAGCATATAGTTTTGTAGTCAAGTAAATATAATACAAATATCTGTTCAATTGTCACATGGAGTAATGTACTGTACACTGTATATTAATCCTTTTATTTGTATTAATAATGCCAATCTTACAAAGCATTTATTATTCTCAGCATTTCAAATGATCTCAGTAGAAGTTGCCAGCTAAGATCAATGATTAAAAAAGTCTATGTTTGGATGTTTGATTGTGAGATGCTTAAAATGGAACATTCCAAATATGTTTATTATGTTAAATTAAATTCAGCAGAATTTCCAGACAATACCAGATTACAAGAATATTACATATCATGATGTGAAAAGGATCTTATACATATATAAATGAATATATATTCATATTTTCTGTTTTCTACTTTTATACATGTGGTCCCAAAGCATGATACAAGTCATTAGTTCAAATTCTTGAACCACTGGAAAGGTCAGCGTGGTCAGCACATTTGTTTACACCATGGTTTAGAGAGGATCACAGGCGTGGTAGATCATAGAATCATAGAATATCTCAAGTTGGAAGGGACCCATAAGGATCATTAAGTCCAACTCCTGGCTCTACACAAAACCTCCCAAAAACGAGACCATTTCTCTGAGAGCTGTGTCTAGATACTTCTTGAACTCCAGCAAGCTCAGTGCCATGACCACTCCCTTAAGAAGCCTGTTCCAGAGCCTGACCACCCTCTGGTGAAGAACCTTTTCCTAATACTCACCTGACCCTCCCCTGATGCAGATCCATGCTGTTCCCTTGGCTTCTATCGCTGTCACCAAAGAGCAGAGATCAGTGCTTGCCCTCCACTCCCCCTTGTCAGAAAGCTACAGGCCATGATGAGGTCCCCTCTCAGCCTTCTCTTCTCCAAGGGACCTTAGCCATTTCTCATACATTCTCCCCTCCAGACCCTTCCCCATCTTTGTAACCCTCCTTTGGATACTCTCTAATAGTTTTATGTCCTTTTTCTACTCTGGTGCCCCGCACCCAGTGTTTGAGGTGAGGCTGCACCAGTGCAGAGCAGAGCAGGACAATCCTTTCCCTCGCCTGGTGGCAGTGCTGGGCCTGATGCACTCCAGGGTATGGCTGGCCTTCCTGGCTGCCTGGGCACTCTGCTGACTCATGTTCAACTTGCTGTCAACTACAACTCCCAAATCCCTTCCAGTAGAGCTGCTCTTCAGTGTTTAATCCCCATATATACATGTCGCCAGGGGTGCCCCTTCCCAGGTGCAGAATCCAGCACTTGCTTTTATTAAATGTCATATAGTTGGTGATTTCCCAGCTAATTTCTCTAACTTGTCTAAATCTCTCTGCAAGGCCTCTCCATCTTCAAAGCCCCATCACAACCTGGCCTCCATGCTGTCCCTAGCTCTCTATCCCAAAGCGATGTCCCAGACCTATTCTTTCAGCCTAACCCTGCTGCTCAAACATCCAATTCCAGATCACTTTCATTCCAGCTGGTGAATCAGAAAAAGCACCACAACAACGTGACTGCTTACGCTAATGACAAAAGAGATGTTCAGTTACAAACTGCACTTCTGCACATTTCAGATTTTTCTGTCATTAATGTACCTTTAATAACATAGTTTTCCATATAGACACATCGCATGGCATGCAGGCAGCAGGGAGATTGTAGGAAATTGTAGGAGATTGTAGGAGGCTATTTTGCAGATATCTTCAGCTGCATAATTTTAATGCATAGATCTGCATTAATCCTAATCCAGATTATTTGACCTGTTAATGATGCATTGATTACTCTTCTATTTCTGCATTCATCCATTCTTTACAGAAGGACTACATACACTATGGGGCTACTTTTATGTAAAGTCATGTCTTGCCTGCCTCACGTACCTGATTAAAGGCAGGAAACAAATCCCTTTGCTCTTTTCAGCTTCTAAATTCTGAAAGTAATGTCTCCTATTTATTTCAATGGAAAGTACAACAGAAACAAAGAACACAATAACACTATTTGATAGAGCAAATTCTCAGCTACAAAACATTAGTTTTTAACATAGTCACCACTATTAACCAATTTGCACAGATGAGCTGATTGTGGTGTGATAGTTGTGCATGACCATCCAGAATGTGCCTTGTCTTTCATGTGGCTGTTGCCACTGGTGAGACACATCGCTCACCACTTCCCTGTGCTAACATCCACTGGTTGGTCTCCATAAATATTCAGCAAGCATCCACAATGTCAGTGGGTGCCATTTTTTCCACATGCAGGAATTCAATGACACACTTGTCTTCATATGTACTTCCATTTCAGACAATGTTTTGTCAGAGTGCTCCTCTGCTGCCATCTATCACATGGCAACAAAATGTAATGGAATAGTGGCGGAAATGTTCAACCTCTACTGCTATACCACCAACACCCATCTCTGACATGATGGGCCAACAAAATAAAATAGTAAGCATTACTTTCAAAGCAGCCCTCATACTTTTGCAAATCCATCTAATCAGGTCTCAGTGATTCAAAATATGTAGTATGAACAGATCCAGTTGTTTTCAGCGTAAAAATTAAGCCTGTTTTTGAGTTAAATATCATTGAAATTAATCATAGGCATATGTGCATCAGCAGGACAGGAATGGATTGTTGAATTGTATTAAATTTATTTAATCATGCTGTTGCTCACCACACATAGGAGAGAGACAATGTGTAAGTAAGTTTGAAGCTGAGTTTTAATGTATTCAATTCTTGACATTGTTCTATTTATACAGAACTGAGTTTCAGAATGTGAAACAACTGGTGATACAGTACATTGACATAAGGGTAGAGTAGCTGTAAACTCATTACTCTTTCAGCTATGGTCAGGTTTTTGCCTTTTCTCTAGGTAAAAAACACCTTTTCAGAGCCATAATAAACAGTATTTCTCACTGTGCTTAATAAGTATAAGAAATATAATTTACAGCTTCATTTGTCAGTGGATAATAGTCATACCACTATACTTAGCAGTTATCTATTGACTACTAAGTCATCTAAATTGTTATAAATTCAGTACCAAAAGAATCTAAGTTAAGAATTAAACAACTCAGTAAAGCACATCTCTTAAAAGTTGTCAAGTATTTAGAATAGAATAGAATAGAATAGAATAGAATAGAATAGAATAGAATAGAATAGAATAGAATAGAAGTAGAATAGAGTAGAACAAACGGAACAGTTCAGATTGAAAGCACCTTCAACTATCATTTAGTCCAACAGCCTGACCTCTTAAAGTCTAACCAAATGTTAAAGAATATTAATGAGGGCATTGCCCAAATGCCTCTTGAACACTAACAGGCTTGGGACATCAACCACTTTGCCAGGAATCCTGTTGCAGTGTCTGACCACCCTCATCGTAAGGTGATGTTTCCTAATGTCCAGTCTGAGCTGTTGACTTCAGTTGACTTTAATAGAAAAGGATTCCAATGTCTATGCATTCTTTGTAAAGTAGAGTGGGAAATTATACCTAGCACTTGAAAATGCTTTTGCACTTTGCCAACCCAGAAAGGAACCAGGCATTGCTGCTGATGAAATACTAAAGTTTCACATTGATTTCAGTGTGCTTTGGATCTTACCCTTTATATAAAAAGTAGCTTTGTGACTGGATATTGTCTAGGAAATTCTTTCTGTTCTTTAGAATTTATAAAGAAGATCTTTAAGCAAGAGCCAGGGATTGTCTTAACAAGACGAGGCAGTGGAACTTGGCTTTTCACAGACTTGCAGCAGTTACAGCACTGCTGACTGTGGAAGGAATGCTTCCAGTTTTGGGCTTGTCAGCTGCCTGTATCCACAAACAGAGCTAAACCTCTTTTCTAAGAAGCACTCCTAATTTCTGTGTAGTTTAGAAAAGGCTGAAAGTTGTTTCAAATCAAAAGTGTGTCTCTAGCTTGTGAAATTCTTCCTTCATCAGACTGAAAACAATTCAAGATTTTGCCAAAATTTCTCTTAGAAATCTTGAGATGAAAATTTGAAAGGTGTATATTTTCAGGAACGACAAATTACTAATAAAATAAAATGGATTGCTCCACTAGACTTATAAAAATGAATCCTACACCTTTTAAAATGTCAAGGGAAATTGTAAATTCTCAATAAATGTGTTATTTTTTGAATGTGAACAGCTCGTGCTCTGAGTTGTTTAAAAGGGAGCTGCCCTCGACATCTACACAGAAGCTATGCAGAAGCTGTGATTTTGTGATGCTTTAGTTTAACACCATCCAATCAAAAATATGGTGATTACTCGGTTCCCCTCGGTTTCCCTCAGGAAACTTGGGGGGGTTTCCCAACAAAAAACTTCCAGCTGAGAAATGCCTTAAACTGGATGTCAGGACTTACGTCTGAATAACTGCATGCAAGCATCTTTTTTTTTTTTCTTTTTTCTTTTCCACTTCACTCTATTTTAAATTACCATAGCTGTTGCTGTGTTACAGGAAGTGAAGGTGAGCACTACCTGCACAATACTATCTGAAGACATTGTACACAGGATACATATAGAACACGACTGTTTTCCCCTAGAAGACCAAATATCAATAAAAAAATCAAATATTATATCCAGTCAGAAACTTCTATTTCATATTTAGAAAAAGTTAAGATAAGGCGTGAACTTTCCTAGTGTAAACCCTATGAGTACTTGGTTGGTGTGCAATGTTATTGAAATTGTTGCCAGTCTTCAGCTAATCAACACATGCACATTTTCTACAACAATAACTCTTCCTGTTGCTGAGTAGAGAGAAGGTCCTTTTCAGAGAACAGTACGTCCCACAGAGTAATTAAAGACCAAGAATTGTCAGGGTAATCACTGCTACAAACAGACTATCCTGTATTTAAGTAATTTTTCATCAAATATATGGTGTTTATGTTACTATATAAATACTTGACTTCATTTTATACTAACTGCTACAAACAGAAATAATCTTAGCAATGAAATTCTCAGTTTATACAATGTATTGTTCATCTACCTGGAATTCCTTCCAGACTATAGTAACTTTCTGAATGCTAGCAATCCTACTGTTATTAGTGTGGATATTTCTTGGCAGTAATGACATAGACTTTTTCAGTGAATAAGGAATAATACCTATTTTTAGACAAAGAAGAAAGAAAGAAGTTATTGGGAGTAGTCAGGGTTGATTAGTTTCTGTTTTATTGATTTCTTCCCAAAGTTGTGCTTGAGTGTGTGTTTTGTATGAGGGAAGAAGGTAACTCAGTCTTTTGTATCAGAAATTATTCTCAGAAATGGATATATATGTAAAACTGTCACATCTTTGAGATGATTCAGTCATCCAACTGAATGTCACCTATGTGTCATTTTTGTGAGAATATTCCTGGCAGCAGGCTGGGTCTAATAGCTCTAACACATAAAAAAATAAATTAAAAAAAATTTTTTTAAAGATTTATACAATTTTCAACACCCTAAACCATTAGATTGGGCTGAAGACACTGGCAATGAACCCCAGTCAACAGGGCTGAATATGGATCAATGAATTTGTTTATGAAGAAGTAAAGGGACTGAAAAAAGAGAGGTGAGGAGAGTAAATTCGAGTTTCCATTTGTTAGTCCTGGGACACAGAATCTGTTTGCCCATGTGGTGGCCACCCATGAGTCTAAAAGTAACAGCATACCGCAGTAGTATAACTAGGACTTATTTATTCTCTAGTTTCTGGCATAGTACAGTAAAAAAAACCACATATATCAAAAACAAAATAGAACGCAAATAGCATCATCACCTGAGGAATGTCAACAGAACTTCATGAAAAGCACTGATGAGTCACGTAAACTGTTTGAAGACTTAAAGCAGAGATATTTTGCACTTCTAGATACAGCCATTTTTTCACTTTTGTCCAAGTTTGTCTTGAGTTCCAGCTTTCTATGGAGCCCAGCCATCAGTCAGGCTCCACAGTGCGCTTTGTACTTCCTTAATTTGGCTGTCCACACCTGGTGACTCCTCCAGGACCATGCCACCTCCAGTCTCTGTCCCACACCTATCTCTCAGACTGCAGAGCTTTGTGTTAAACACACATTAAGTGATTGGTCTCCCCTGAAGCAAAGCCTGATCAGTTAGTGAAAAACATGCCAGAGTTATTGACAGAAAATTGTCGGTTTGCTGGTTCTCAAGAAACGATTACTCTCTTCTATTAGCAATGTGTATTCTCTCAACCTGGTAAACAGTGTTCCAGAAATTAGAGTCTCTCATGGATGATGTGTTTCTTCCCTGGATTTTTTTTGACTTGGGTAATTTTAGCTCTTTGACTGATTGTCAGCTATGCATCAGTTTGTACATCTTCAGTACAAAATAAAAATCAGCATCTGATAGGATGATCTGATAGGGATTTAGTTTCGTTTTCCCTATATATGGCCCTAAGTGTGATAGCCATCTAACCACACAGGTATACTTATGTGTAGGTGTCATCCCTTCACATAATCTACTTACTGACATAATAGGGAAAGAGAAGAATGAAAAGTAGTAAGAGGCAAAATTTTAAACATTTCAAAAGTCTGATGATCAATCATATTTCTTGGGAACTGCAGATAAGCAACTGCAGTACACTGATACGCTTTTCCGCACATAGATACTCTTAAACTGGAGATGGTCTGACTTTCAGACACTCCACTAACCCTGTAATGAACAAAACAGATATTTTAAGCAGTTTAGCGTGTTTCATAGTAAGAAAAGCATTTTTATTGGTGTTTATCCTAGATTTATTTATTTATTACATTCCAAAATGAAATTCTTAACTACGTGGTAGTTGTCTTAAATTTAGAATAAGGATTAAGACCCATGACTCCTCAAAGAATATGCAGATGCTATGCAAAGAATTTCTGAGTTATTTTTTCTTCTACCCTATGAAAATTTAGTTACTTATTCAAAAGTTTAGTTATTTATTAGGTGAAACTAATAGTTTGGCACACTGTGTACCATTTTTGGTGTATGTTCTCAATCACTGAAAACTCCACTTTCCAGCAGAAGTATAACTCTTTTTTAACATGAGACGGTTTCATTAAAACTGATAAATTCTCACAAAATATATGAAATTAGATTACATATTTCAACACATTTTTTTCCTTCAAACTCCTTAATCTACCCCCAAAAACACTGTTTTTTTTTGTTGTTCTTGTTGTTTGCTTGTTTTGTTTTGTTTTGCTTTTTAAATACCTGAGGAGAATGCAGAATTTCATCCCATGGAGGCCAACCAATGGTCAAAATTTATCAGAAATTCTCATCTGCACATGTATAATACTAAAAAATTAAAAGAATTTTTTTAAAGGACTATTTTCTTAATCTCTTCAATTCCACCCTGAATCACCTGGACTAACATGGAAAAAAAAATGTGAAATATAAATAAATATTTGTGTGTATAGTTTGCTTAAAATAGGCTATGACTCTTTTATAGAGAAAAAAAATATACTTAACTGTTTTTGCACTCCCGTTCTTCAAAGTGCTTTTAGAAGTCAGTTAGCATTTGACAATGAAATTAGTTTATTTCAAAACATGTGCTGTCAGGTATTTAATATTTCTCTGTACATTGTTTGTCAAATTTACTGCTTGCCACCCACAGTACATTTTTTTTTTAGCTGTACACAATGTACAGCAATATATGGAGACATTGTATCCATTTTCAAAGTCTTTGTTCTGGAAATATTACATCTGCTACTATAATATAATGCTTTCCTTCTATTTAGGTGCTTTTACTGAGAAGCACAGATATAAGGCTGTTGTTTATTTATGAAACAAAGGATCCATACTGCTTGATTTCAAAATTTATTCTCCTCTATTTTTATTTTGAAAAACTATTCTCAGACAGAATTTCTTAGTCATGTGTGAAACACTTCTTCTTCCTCCAGAAGGTATATTGGCCATTATTCAGAAGTAGATTAATTAGTATTGTTTATTTAGTAATTATAGCTAGCAATATTTTTCATATGGTAATTAAATGATGCTTCATTTCTTGTTATTCTTGAGAAGTGAATAAGTTTAGTATTCAATAGCAAAAATTTCAGCTATGTCAGGTTTTACCAAAATATTCAGTGTGGTGGAGAATTCTCATGAATTCAGCCATATCAGAAATTTTAGATCTCTGATTAGATGAGATATGTATTTGTGATGACTGTAATAACAACTTGGTAAGTTGCCTTTACTGTTACACTGCATTTGTAAAAGTCCTTCTGTGATTTCAGCCAGTGAGTTGAAAGGATTCTGATTATATACCTGATCTCTTTTACTGATACTTTTAGAATTAACACATGGAAAATTCCTTTCCCCAGAACTGAATCAGTCATAATATTAGCAAACATAACAAGGATTATGTATGTTCAACTGGAAATTTTTGAAGGGTATTCTTTTGAAATTTTAAATATACAAGTAGAAATTAACTATGAACCAACCACCACATACCTCTTATCATTTGATAAACATAGTCAAATTTCTCTGAAAAAAATGAGCTTAGAAGCTTGCATTATATCTGCCCCGTGATATTCTTTTTAAAGAAGGAAAATTCATAAATTGAACCAAATTAAGTAAAGCTAAACCAAACCAAAATGACCTATCATAGCAACAAGTTCCATTTTTTTTCCTCACACAAAAGGGTAAAATATCCATTTTCAAACATATCATATATTCATTTCATTCTCCAAAATATTTTACAAAAAAATAAAAGGAAAAAAAAACCTCAAATGTATGTACTTAGCTTTCTCAGGGAATGTTAATTTTCAACTATTTAATCTCTAAAAATATCTTTTCACCTTTATGGAGAAGGGGAAAATAATCATGAAAAGACCTACCTCTGGGTGAGTCCCAAAATATTTTTCTTTTGGGGGAAGAGCAATTTGGGAGGAATGCCATCCTTATTGCTTTCCCAGCATTCCTATTATATATATTTATTTACAGTGCAGCTAAGACAACTTGTCTTGTGTTTGTTGGATCACACTCTGTGATGTAGTAGTAGGCATAAAATCAGTGGATTTCTGTAACTTCCCTGCTTAAAATTCAACAGACAAGGAGAGGGTCTAAATGTAAAACCTTGCTCTGAAGCACCGCTGTCAACTTCTTGCCCTCCGATAAATGATCCAGAGCTACTCCACATCAGGATGGAAATGTGTTAGGCACTAAAAACCACTGCTTGCATGACATCATTCCATAACAGATTACACTGTAATGTTTGGAATGTAATCATTAGCATCTAAACATGCATAAAATTTAATTAACCTACTTACCAGTTTGCTTAGAACTTTTGAAGGGCTACCTAGAGTCCTCTCTAAGCATTTTATTGCAGAGTTTTGGAAAGCTCACAAAAGAGAGAAGTTCACTGGGATTTTTCTCCCTAAAGCTGATGAGCCATGACAGATGAGCAGATGACCCGAGTTAATTATTATTGAATTCGTTATTACTGCTTTGTTGTCACCCAGCTCAGCCAGGGTAAAATGATGACAGTAGGTATCTCATTAAAACAGCTGTTTCAATTATGTAGCGGCAAATATTTAAAAAGCGGGCCTTCCAAGTTTAAAGCTGTTAGCAAAGTTTGTTTGTGCTGGTTGTGCCAAGATTCTTTGACCGAAAAAGGAAGGGAGAAATATAGTGTCCATCTTAATTGATTTGGGTAGGAGAATAGGGATACTAAGCAGTAGAACATAGAAGATTGAATATGAGCTTCATACACAATTCCAGAGTCTGTGTGATTTTTTTTTTTCATCTTTGACTAAATTGAGTTTTATTTACTGTACATCAGTTTCATTTAGACAGTGTGACAGAAGAGCAGTGTTTGTGTTGACTTCTTTCCAGCTGGAGGAAGCGATATGACTGTAAAGTCTGGATTGGTTGATTTTTTTTTTAATTATTTTATTTTTTAACTGTTTATTGTTTACTTGTTGACATTTTTTTTCATTTTGAGCATTAGGCATTATAAACAAGAACAAGTCCTTTCTCTCAGATGTTGTTTCAGAGTCTTTAAAAAGCCATTTAGATATCTCATTAGGAAAAACCTGTTATTTTACTACAGTAACATTTTCCCTAATATGGCTTGCACATTCATTTTCTGCACTTTTGATTCAGTGTACTTCTCAGCAATGAGTGTAAAACTGTATGTTTAGGTTTTACACCTTTCTGCCTTCATTTTGGTTATATTTCTTTGGGATGAGTGTAAAAGCACAAAAAGCTTTATATTGACTTGAAGCATTTTCAGAAAAACATCCTACGATGTATCGGATGATTTCTGATAATGATATGTGCACTTCAATAATGTTTTTCCTCTGACAATTATATTACTAACAATGCCCTCAAAGTTATTATGGACTTAAATGACCTAATGTCCATTGACACTGAATCTCCATTTGACCTACTGTATCCACCCCAGGTGGTAGGTAATGACTTCTCATCACATGGATTCTTAGGGTTTAGTAGGGACTTCTGGAGATCATCAAGTTCAACCACCCTGCTAAAGCTGATTTCCTACAGTAGGTTACACAGGAAAGCATCCAGGGAGGCTTTTAATATCTCCAGAGAAGGAGTCTCCACAACATCTCTTGTCAGCTTGTACCAGTGCTCTGTCATCCTCAAAGTAAGGATGATTTTCTTCATGTTCTTAGGGAACTTACTGTGTTCTAGTTTGTGCCCATTGCCTCTTGCTGTGTTACTGTGCACCATTGAAAAGAGCCTGTCCCCATCCACTTGACTACAGTACTTTAAATATTTTTAAGTGTTGATAAGATCTCCTCTCAGTCTTCTTTTCTCCAGACTACCATCCCCCAGGTCTCTCAGCCTTTCCTTGTATTGAGAGGTGCTTCAGGCCCCTAATTTTCTTTCCAGCCCTCGGCCGGACTCTCTCTGGAAGATCTCTGTCTTTTTTGAACTCAAGAGCCCAGAACTGGACATGGTACTCCAAATGTGGAACCGCAGAGTAGTGGGGCAGGATCACCCCCCTCAGCCTGCAGGCCTCACTCTTTTTAATGCATACCAGGATACCACTGGCCTTCTTGGCCACAAGGGCACACTGCTGGCTCATGATTAATTTGTTGTCCACCAGGGCACCCAGGACTATCTCTGCAGAACTTCTTTCTAACAGGTCAGCCCCTAACCTGTGCTAATGTGTGCAGTTATTCCTCTCTAGGTGTAAGACTCTACACTTGCCCTTGTGGAACCTCATGAAGTTCCTCTCCACCCAAATCTTTAGCCTATCCAGGTCTCACTGAATGACAGCACAGACTTCTGGTGTGTAGCCATTCCTCCCAGCTTCGTATTATCAGCAAACTTGCTGAGGGTGCACTCTATCCCTTCGTCCAGGTCATTGATTAAGATGTTGAACAAGACTGGGCTCAGCACTAACGTCTGGGGAACAATGCTACCTACAGTCCTCCAGCTAGACTCTGCACTGCTGATGACAACCCTCTGAGCTCTGCCAGTCAGCCAGTTCTCAACTCACTTCACTGTCCACTCATCTATCCCACACATCTATTCCACATCTTTTCCTAAGCTTACCTACAAGGTTGTTATGGGAGACAGCATCAAAAGCCTTGCTGAAGTCAAGGTACACAACATTCACTACTCTTTCCCTCATCTACCCAGCCAGTAATGATGTCATTGAAGGATACCAGATTGGTCAAGTGTGACTTCCCTTTGGTGAATCCCTGCTGACTGCTCCCAGAAGCCTTGTTTTCTTTTACTTGCTTGATGATATCCATGATAAGCTATTCCATCACCTTCCCAGGGATGGATCTGAGCTTGACTGCCCTGTAGATTCTGTGATCTACTCAAAGTGGTGGATTATGACTTGAACAGTTTCAGGAGTTTCTGTTGCTGCAGCAAATGCTTGTGTGTACTCAATGGCATCTTCAGCCAAAGATCACTTGCCTCCTTAGTGCTGATTATAGAAGGTTGGGTGCAAAATGGCAGCATGATGTCCTAGCCATGCAGCCTTGTGGATTTTGAAAACGTGAAAGATGCTCTGCCACTATGCTCTCTATTGACTATAATGACCAAAGACAAGATTTCTTCCTCTTGTCCTATTTTCCCAGATTAATTCCATCTAGGAAGAAAAGGAGAATTTTTTGCCGCTTGCTACTGATATCCAAGAGCCTAGTTTCAGCAGTTGTGTTGCAGGTTGCAATTTCTAGACTAGCAGTCACTGTGAATCACACTGATTTGTAGGGGCTGGAAGGAGTATCTGGAGATCATTGAGTCTAAACCCCCTACTAAAGCAGGTTCCCTACAGTAGGTTGCATGGAAAAGCATCCAGGCAGGTTTGGAACATCTCCAGAGATGGAGACTCTGCAATCTATTTGGGCAGCCTGTTCCAGTCCTCTGTCACCCTCACCATAAAGAAGTATTTCCTCACGTTCATACAAAACTTCTTGTGTTCCTGTTCCCTTTGCCCCTTTGTCCTGTCACTGGGCATCACTGAAAAAGCCCACCTAGCCTATGTAGGATTCATGGCTAGGGTCAGGATGCTAATTTAGGGTAAATTCTATGTATTCAGATGGTTCTGGGCTTCATGAAAATGGGCCAAACATAGTTATCATATTTAAGGCACCCCATGCAGAAATGTGAGAGAACACAGACAATCTCTCTAATATTAGTTCAGAAGAAGGTTTATGAATTTTCCTACTTATAGAAACACATAAGGAATATCCTTTGGAATGTATTGTGTGTAAATTTTACTCTCAGCTCAATGGAGTTAAAGGAATGCTGTCTTCTACAAAATGGGAAGTCAGGCACTTAATTAGAAGATATAAAAGGCCATATATAATAAACTTAATCCTGAAAGCATACCAGTCACCACTTATTTTTCTCAAACATAAATGATCACTGTCGAAAAATAAGTATATGTCGGAGGAAAAAAAAAAAACCCCAGCAACAGTATTTATGATTGCCACTGTTTATTTTTAGAGTAAGAGATGCCTGTATAACTGCGGTTTGGCATGTGCTTCATTGTTAATTGTTGCCATTTCAGAGAATCTAATGTAACTGCTGCTGAGTGGCTCTTCATTCCCACCAGTTGTTTTGTCCCTTATGAGGAAAAAAAACATTCCTGGTCAACTTTGTTTTTTTATGGTATATATATTTTGCTGTTGTAGTAAAGAACTCTTACCAGGCGTACAAGTTCAAGTTAATTATAGCTAGATTATGAAGTTCTTTATCCATAAAAGTTAGAGATGAGACAGGTATCATCATTTTGAACCAGCTTTTGAACTAAAATCAATCATTATCTGAAGTCTCTATTAGTAATAATAAATTTTCTGGTCTCGTCATTTCAACTGCAGCCTTTGGGAAAAAGTACATTTTCCAAAATGAAGCTCACCTACTTTCTTCTTCTTTCTACAGACTTCCCTATTGCTTAGTGTTGCTTTTAGGAGTAATTTCAATTACCCGTCTCCTATGTGGCAGTGAACGTGCTGTACATTCACACTAAATTCAGGAAGGTTTGATAGCCTTTACTGTATAATGGGAAAGAATTTGGCCCCATCTAGTACAATTTTTTTTTTCTTTGGGATCCCTCCCAGCTGAATTGTGCATGATGGGGTTTTCTTTTAAGGCAGAAAAATTGCTTCATTGCAAAGAAGCCCTATGAATGAATTCAGACCTTCTGGGAGCATGATATTGCTGGAGGTTGATGGTAATACCTGTCTTTCTGCCAATTATGATCTAAGCAGAAAGAGAGCAATCCCACATGGGAACTTTGAGGCAGAAGCATTCTGAAGAGAAAGGGCTGTGCAGTGCGAGCATCAATGCCCCATATCCTTTGCCGAGGAGTTTTGTAGACAAACTATTGCCCCTTCCACTCTTGTGAAACAATCCTTTGTGAGAATATGGGGTCAGAGCCCCAGAGTAGTCAAGGGATTTTGTACCACTGTTTGGAAATGAGAACTTGGGCTGCATCTTCATGGGAGGTACCATCCATTTCATGGCTTTCGTCGAGTTCTCCCCCATGGGCCAATCCCCAGGAAATAATGACATTAGAAGCTCTGTGGAAGAATGACAAAGTGTAAGAGAGAGCCAAAAATATCAGGAAGAATTCTCAGATCTTGCTTACAATTGGAAGACTATGATGGTGTGTGATTTCTCCCAGGAATCAGCTCAATAGCATTGAGTTTGTTCCCACATTAAAACAGTGAAGCAGCTGTATAAGCTGATGGTATGATGCTGTAATAAGCAAAGCTATAGGATTTAAAATAATTGTTATGATGGTTAGAAATAATCTAACATCACACCTGAGGTTTGTTATTTTTACTTTTTTTTTTATTCATTTCAGTGTATGAGAGTATTCATAGAATCATAGAATCATTAAGGCTGGAAAGTACGTCTAAGATCATCAAGCCCAACTGTCAACCCATTGCTCCCCTGCCCACTAAACCAGGTCCTTAAGTGTCACATCTACATTTTTCTTGAGCACCTCCAGGGATGGTGACTCCACCACTTCCCTGGGCTGCCTGTTCCAATGTTTGACAACTCTTTTAGAGAATAAATATTTCCTAATATCCAACTTGAACTTCCCCCGGCACAACCTGAAGCCATTACTTCTCATCCTATCACTAGTTACCTGGGAATCATAGAATGATTTGTCTTGGAAAGGACTATTGTATTCTTGTTTTCATTTATTACTATTATTATATCATTGGTTAGTTTTTTAGTTCTGCACTTTGCTCTCCATGTTTTCAGAAAATTAACAAAAATGATTGAAAATCTGTATTTTTTTAACTGAAAATCACAGACCGCTTCCCATGAATATATGATCTTTCATACACAGACCTTGACATCTCTCTGTGCACCAGCACTCTGAAAGGTTTTGGCATGGGTCTCAGTCTGTTATGTGACTCCACTGAATTCTGTGCTCACATGTTGGACTAGGAATGGAGAGTTATGAAATAATTGCATTTTCTTCCCTGTTTTTCTTCCCTGGTTTATTCTCCTGTACCTTCATTTGTTTATAGCAAGGTTTTAAAACAGATTATATAAACAAGAAATTTTGTTTACATAGTTTAATGTAGTTTCCTGGGATTAAACTGTGGTTCTCTTGAGATTTGCACGTTCTTTCATCTTCATACAGTTGTTTGGGGGAATGAGCCATGCCAATAATATTTCACCAAACAGCTTCCACCTTTCATCTTTAAGTCCCCAGCTCTGGGCATTTACTTCACCTTTACAGCCTATCAAACACCCCTTTAAAATCTCACTTAGATGGGTCATAAATGATACCTATATCTGTTTGTCCTGTAGGACCTTTTATTCCGTAATGTTTATTTTAATTCATATTTTATAGTCAAGTCTGAAGTTGAAAAGTCCCTGCGTATCCTTGTTCTTTCCCTTGAAAGCTCTGTAAACCATCCATAAATTTCAGATTTGGAGTGAACCTCAGTTTCAATGCCTAAGCACGTAATCCAGGTTTAGACTTATATCTAATCTTGCGTTGTGGTGTGGGCACTTTTGCAGTTTTGCAATCTTTGTAGCATATTATACACCAGAAGCAGAATTTATGTTACCTCTCCACATACACTCATCCTGAATTGTGTTTGTCCAAAAATATGAAGTAGCCTGAGTGCACAGAAGTTATTAGGAAAAGACTTTCAAAACCTTAGAAGGTATAACTCATCAATATAGTTAAATACCTCTCTAGGGGGGGTTATTTTGAAGAAATTGTCCATTATTCCAGTAGCCTCTGCCTCAGATTTTTTTCTTCATATTTCACCAATCCTCCTTTCCAAATCATATTTTGAGCCTGTGTTGATTATACTCTGTGATGGTGACCAGATCTCACAGGGTCACTTTCCTTCAGCAAGGCTCAGAGCGTGTCCACCTTTATCTCAGCGTCATGTGCTGCAGCACCAGTATTCAGCATATCACCCCCCTTCTCTCTTACTCCATTCTTCCCCTCCTCTTACTCCCCAGATAACCCATCCTCTCAAGAAAGCAACCATACCAGAATCTCTCCTGATTCGTTGCCATTTCATAGTAAGAATGGTTCTTTGTAAAGCCATAGGCAAGCACAAATGTTAAGGAAAGGACATAATAGATACAGATTTGTCATGAGTTTTGTAATTACCTTTGTATTCTTCAAGGAATCCCAGAAGCATAAGGAAAGAAAGAAGTAGTGTTGCTTTGGCCCCAGATGACTTTAAAACTATGGTGCATTGCATTGCGGGATCCTATTAATAATTAAACTATCTGTCACTTACCAACAACATACATTCCAAATTAAATTTAAGCAAAAGGAAAAAAAAAGGTCATTTGGGACTGAATTAGCGGGCTTCAGAGAGAAATAAATAATAATCAAACATCTGTGTTCTAAATAGTACGTGCTTTATCAGACAAACAACTGTTACCATCTCATTGTATAAAATGGCTTGGGGAAAACACCGTAGCTCAAAAGCAAAGTCTCGGTTAGAAAAGGGAAAAAAAAGTTCATTAACAAGTCAGGAAGTGATTGAAAGTTGCCGTGTTGCTGTATTGCCTTTTTCCTCAGTTGTCTCTGCCAGCAGTAAAACAAATTTATTTTAGTACTTCGTTCAGTGGACAAATGACAACTTGAAAGCTAAGGAAAATATGCTAATGGAATACATTCAGAAAGTACAGAAGCTGAAATTTACACATATTCTGATCATCAAAATACGATCCCATCTTCCTTAATTGCTGAGTTTTCAAGAGTATTGTCTCATGTGAAGGTTATTTTTGCAAGAGAACAAATAAAGGATACTGAATTAACAGACAATTAGATAAAGAGGGAGAACTTAGTATTACTTCCATGCTGCCAAGAAATAGTGATGAGACATGATGCTGACCACACATTAACAAATCACTAATATGTGCAAGGGGGAAAAAATGACCCAAATAAAGTGACTGTAAATAACAGTGAACTAATTAGCCACAGTATAGTATTTCATAACAGTCAGGCTATTTTTGTCCTTCCTCCTCTGTTTACACTAATATTTCCACCTCATGGAATCCACTGGGACATTATGCGATTGAAGGATAATAAACGAAATAGGCTCATCATTTGGACTTTCTGCATAACTCCAACCCTCACATACCTTCTCTCCACTCCATTTCACTCTCTACTATGTCACTGTGACCAAGGAGCAGTGTTAGATAGTTATAAATGTTCCATGAGTAGATTGCAACCAAAAATCTAACAAAAATGTAGAGGAAACCATGAGTATTTCACATTATTTGATTTTTTTTTTCTCTTCTCCTGAACACTTGATTGCAGCAATGCCTGCATCTCTGCAGGTTAGGATTCTGCTACCTTTTGAGCAGACAACTGTCTGTTTGTCTACTCCTTAGGTAACTGTGTTAAAATATCCTATTCCAGCTGTAACACTTGTTTTACAAGAGCCCTGGTTTTGTCTGACACAATATGGAACAACATTTGTCATTCGTTATCAGGGGTGATATATTTGTTAGCCTGCAGAGAAACATCTGCTGTGCTTTAATCTCTAGTGTGCAGGCCAATATTCATAGGATACAGCTGCATAAAATCACAGTATTAGATGGGTCTGTCCAGTCTGACATGAAGGCTAGCTGGCAGGCAGACAGAAACAGATTTTATTATCTGCCTTTTACATATTTATTTATGTCAAGTATTTCTGAGAATCCATACATTATAGCCCTTTTTATGCATTGTTGTTTTGCAGTGACAAGTCATCGACAGCCAAATGAGAAATTTATGTTACATATTTAATATGGACATCTGAATGATTATCAAATCTATAGAAGCCAAGCCTGCCCAATCACCCCTAAATAATGGATGAGAAGTGGATGTGACTCAATTTGTTCAGTATAAAACCTAGACGACCTCTGTCTCTCATTTCATCACTGCAGCACTGTCATTATTTGCTTCTATTCATCTCACTTGGCATCACTCAATAAAATCTGCACA
This sequence comes from Numida meleagris, assembly GCF_002078875.1. Classification (NCBI taxonomy): domain Eukaryota; kingdom Metazoa; phylum Chordata; class Aves; order Galliformes; family Numididae; genus Numida; species Numida meleagris. The sequence goes on along the minus strand of NC_034410.1, from coordinate 55,183,096 downwards.
TGATAAAGAGAATAACCTTGGTCAATAGTAAGAATGTGGGGGGAGGAAAAATGGTCATTTCCTCTCCTCAGAGCTATGATACCATGATGAAAGCCATCATGGCTATATGAACTTCACGAGGATGTTGGTATGTAGTAATAATAAAAGACGAGACAAAAAATTTAATGAGATGGTTGGATGTAAGCAGGAGGGTTGGGTTGGATTAGTGTGCTTTCATTTTTTTGGTGGATTTATGATAAGGCAATTTTTAAGAGGGATTTAAAACAGAAGAAAAAAGCCACTGGAAATATGGCTTTATTTAAAATAATTCCAGAAACATTCTTGTGAGCAAAAGATGGTGCAAGTATTTTATGGAACTTGCAAAAAATTCCTTTACTGTTATCCAGAAAAGGCTCGATGACCTCAGGAAATATGTTTTTCATTGGTGATTATGGAAGGACTTTTAAGAATAGACAATGATGAAATTGCAGGTCATTGTAAAAATCTGTCAAAAAGGAAAGAGAGACACAGTCATACAGACCAGATTTTGAAAGTAAATCATGCTCTGAAAATATTTCAGTAGCGATGCCTGTGATGTTAAAAGCTTAATATCTAATATTATGTTTTCAAAGGTTCCATAGTTGGGTTGATAAACCAATAAGAGATGTATAAATGATAGAGTTTGTCTTCATACCCATAGACATGAGAAGGCTTTTGGTCGCGAAAGTGTCCAAAATGTGTCACCAGATTTCACAGTAGCAAGGAAGATGACCTACGTCATGCTCTAATAGCTCAGTAGAGCATGCTGTAATTTTGTAACTCATCATTCATACAAACATCCTACAAAAGAGTTACAAACATGGACATAGCAATAGAAGGTTATAGTGAAAAATGATAGGAACAGAACGTTAGCAGAGGCATAAAGGATAGGAAATAGTAAGCAAAAACCTGCAGAACTCGGCTGCAGCGTGCTGATTACAGATTGGGTTACTGCTGCATTTCAGAAAGGGATGGAGTCAGTGAGTCTGAGGAAGTTGGCTAGACAGTTGCGGACTATTAGTGCAGAAGCAGCAGCAAAGTATCAATCTGCAAGTTTGGAAGAGATGACAAAAAAGCAGAAGGTATTTCAGTAGTAAAAGAAATAATGTGATCCACGAGGGAATACGGAGACAGAATCATATAGGTTGCAATATAGTTATAGCACTGAACTCAAAAACTGAAGAGGGACGCAGAAGAAGTGTTACATATAATGTAACAAGATGAGGCTTCATATGGGGGACAAGTGACTGAAGCAGCTTTGCATATCCATGCCTACAAGGACACTTATCAAGGGATCGTCAAGCATTTTTCTCACAGAGTTTAGCAAAGTGAATTATAAGTCAGTGCCACATATGAGGGAAGTTGTCATTCAGTCTTGTGAAGTAAAGCAACCTGGTTTGCAAAGATCTTAAGCTGACTACAAAACAAATTCAAATGAACAGAGGAGGCTCACGGTAGAAGATAGAGTTTGAAATGCAGCTATCTCTGGTCAAAGAGAAGCCTGTGAAGGAGAAAGTAGGGGTCAAAATGTGTGTGGCACAAGGAAAGGAAATGCAGAGATAGGACCATTAGGATCAGAAACAAATATGCAAAGATGAGGTAAATTACAAAATTAGTGGACAAATATAGGAAAAGAAGAAAAAAAAACCCAAACTAATAAAAACATGACAAACTCCAGCCTTGAAAAATGCCTAGAGAAAAATATAAAAATTGAGCCAAGCTATTCATCTAAAGTCAACTAAGCGCCTGACCACTCTCTACTTTTCTGAAAGAGTGGTCAGGCACTGAAATGGGCTGCCCAGGGAGGTGGTTGAGTCACCGTCCCTGGAGGTTTTCAAGAAACATTTAGATATAGTGTTGAGAGACATGGTTTAGTGGGGTTATTGGTGGTAGGTGGATGGTTGGACTGGATGGTCTTGTAGGTCTTTTCCAACCTAGCTAATTCTATGATTCTATGATTCTAAGCTAGAAATGAAGTGGAAGATGCCCATGTATGAGATCCATTTCTGTGAAACCTTCATGAAAGAATAAAAGAATTGAGGGCAGTGAGGGAGGCCAAGCTGTGCAGGAACAAAGCTAGTAAGTAATGAAAAGGGGATAAGTAATGTAAGGGTATTTGGTGGAAGCGTTCAGATACAAAAACTAACAGAGGAAATAATTCTATTTAGATGAGGAAAATTATGCTGAATACATAGCTATGTCTGCAGGTGAAAGTGTGACTCTGTTGAATAGGCAGAGATACTAAATTCTCAAAATGCAGTAGATGCTGCCATAGGTGACAGCTGTATCTGAAGCAGGAGGCAGCGAATGGCAAGTAAAGCGCAGGTTACGTACTGAGTTTTAAAACTGCTTTTGAATGCAGTAAAGATCAGAGAGAACCTGGCTGTAGGATATCTGAGGGAGATGAGGACACTGGAATTCACTGGATTAGACCGAGAGGAAAAGGATTCTGATTCATAGAGCGAGATGAGAGTAAGAAAGGGCTGAGGCATTTCCCATTTCTTAGAAATTATAAGAAATTTAGTATGTTATTGGCAGACCAATGACTAGCCTGTGAACAGATAAAATAGAATAGATTAAAAGTGTAATGAAAAGTGAAAAAATTGTGAAGATGAAAATAATGGGAAACATTGAACTGACAAAACAAGATCTTCTGCAAAAAAATTCTCACTTGCCCTTAATGAGGTAAAAAATATTTATACAAATATGCCGAAGTCCCTGGGCTTCTACATCAGATTTCATTATGTATTTTTCTCCACATATGCAGTGTCATGCTACTATGAAAAGTCAAAAATAATGTCAAAATTAAAAAGAGACCACTTTCCTTCTTCTCACTCCTAAACATATAGATGCCAGCAGCATCTGTAGATTGAAATAATAGGAACAAATACATTTGTAAATATAATCAGTTACCAAGGATTGTGTTCAGATGAGAGCTTTTGTTTTGTTTCTCATCAGAACTACAGAAATCAGCTTGACACAGCATGTCAGTGTATTCGGGAATTATCTGAGAAAATCATATGCAAAGGCAGCAACAGTTAGGAGCAGTGAATTGCTTGAAATCATTTGCAATAGTTGTGAGCAGTATGATTGTTTCCCCAGCCTTTTGAAGCCATGTGATTTGTGCTGTAAAGCTAATGCTGGCAATAAAGAACCCATGCCTATCTGTTAATCAGGTTGAAGATGGCAGCTGTTTCACATCAAGAGGATTTTAAGACAAAAGCAGAATAAAATACAAGGCAGAAAAAGGAAAATTCTATTTTTTGTCAGAGGCTGAAATTAATTTTGATGATTTAAACAATTCCAGTGAAGCTCTGTGAACACTGAACAGATAGTGAGAAATATTCTGTTTAGTCTAGTTATGAAGCAGTGATACAATCAGCCTCAGAACTTGCTGAATGCCTGAAATCCTTTCTAATTCCTTTAGTTTTCAAAGTTTCTAACACGTTGTAGAAATTTGTAATCCATTTCTTTGTTTCTATAGACTTGAAAATGGCATTATGTACTCCGGCTTTTTTCCTTAATTATACAAGGACAAAACACATTAGATTCTGCATCCCTGTCACTTAAAGGAGAGTGTTGGAGGGGTTTTTTTGTTTTGTTTTGTTTTTTGTTTTTTTAATTATAACAGATTTCTATGATTTATTCCAAATGCTTCTTCATTTATGTCAGGTATTGTCCCAATACTGTACCTGATAAAAGACAGCCAGTAAGAGACATTCTATATTTTAGCTTAAGTGAAAAAGAATTCTGATAGAGCCCTGAAGTAAAACATAGGATTCCACTGGAGGAAATCTTGTATCTTTGAAGTCCATAAGAGTTTCTCCATTGACTTCAGCAGAACTTTGGACTTGTCTTGCTGCGCACAAGGAAGACGTGTATAGTCGTTCAGATCTGAACAACTCTAACCAAGATTTCTTGTGTTAGTTTTACCACATTGTGCAAACACCTATAGATATGGTATTCTGTCTTCTGTGCTGTCTGAACCCTTCTTTTCTTTTGGCTCAAAGCTTGCTTTCTGAGGTATGTTTTGTGATAAGACTCCAACTGACTTACCAAGGAGGCAAATGGCGGGTGACGCCGTGTGGCAATCAGCATCACCGTGTGAACATTTGAAAGCATTTCCTTCAGAGCTGTTTGCCCCCAAAGAGAGTGCTCAGGAGTGTTTACTGGCAGACAATCAGGCCTGTGACCAAGTAGCGCCAGCTTGGTATGGGAGACTGGGGGAATGATACCATAGTATCCTGTGAAAAACGGGATGCAGGTGGGCACCTCCCCGCTCCCTCTTATCTGCTGGCAAGGCCTGGAAGATGGGAACAAAGGAGTTTTCTGCTGAGATCCCAAAGCCAGAAGCTGCCACTCCAGAGAGAGCTGACTCAACCACTTTGGATTTGAACTGTCACTCCAAAGAGAGCTGACTCGACCAATTTGGACTTATAAATTTATAAGTTCATACTGCTGTTGCTGTTGGAAGCGGTCGTCAACCGAAGCGGTTGGCAACAAGCCCTGATGACCCATCACCCAAGAAGATCAACGTCTGCGCTACAAACAACGCTGGACCCCTGGTGGTGACTATCTCTCTTGCTTTCTACAAAGACTCCTTGCTTTTTTATCTCTTTTCTATCGCTCACCTTTCCTTCCCCATCTCCCTAAGCTACTAGGATTTGTAATAAACTGGTTGGGCTAACATTTGACCCATTGTGTCTTAATCTCGCTGTCAGGTATACATATATTAAAAGAACGCCTTCTCCCTCCTGTAAATTGGAGCGAGACGTGCTCACTATTCAAAGACTGTATAGGATTTCATTTTATTAATATGTTAGTGATCATTGCTTGATTTTAGGAAAAATAAAGTAACTAAGTCATACTGGTAAATACTTAATATAGTCATTGTACATTTTCCTTACTCAAAACCAGTGCTCTGATTTCTCTGTATGGAGGGAATTTTCATTTATAAATGATGAATTATAGAAACATATCATAGCAATGGATTTTTTGTCTCTCTGCCTAAACCATCTAGGTAATGTTCTGCAATCAATGGCTTTTGAGACTTACCCTACTATTTAAAAGGTCTCAAATGGTGTCTTTTTTAATAACTGACACCACAACATTTTACCTTTTTGCTTCCTCAAATCCAACATAGCCAAAGGCTAAGACAGTTTAAGATTATGATCTTACTGAAACCTTTTCTATATGCAGAAATACTAGAATTTCTCAGCCTTGCAGTATCTTATACAACAGGCTCTGACTTGAAACTACAAATTCCAATGGGAAAGTCAGGGTCTCACCCTACAGTGAGCCCCATAATGTTCATCTAGTCCATGAATGTGTCAAGATTACAGACTTTGAATTCATGGTTGTTTTAGATTTTTTTTAAGAGGGCTTTTATGTCACTCTCTGGGTTTTGTAGATTTGGACAAAGGCACCTGGTGTTGCAGATGCGAGGAAGTGAATAAGTAGTCCTAATAAAAATCTTAAACACTCATCAAGAATTTCCTGAAATATTTCCTTGGTAACATGCTTGACATGTATTTGCTCATATAATCAAAAAACATGGTGATGAATATTTTCACTGTAAAATTACCATATACTTATCAAAATGGCCAAAAATGCCAAGAACATTGTATATTACATCTCTGCGCAGGAAAAAAAATGACGTAAAGATCGATATATGTTATGAATAGATAAGATTATATCTTTGTTACAAGTTGCTAAACAAATTTAATACATATTAAATTTAGTGTAGAAACATACGCTGGTTAATCACTAACGATACTGGCAACAGATAACCTTCTGGCTATATCACATAGCATATATTGTTGCAGTTATTTATTCATTTAAATGCAATATATTTCATAATGTGTTCCTATGTTTTATCACTCCGTTTCTGTACTTTAGTAAAGCTAGCTACAACTGTTACTGTAGTTGAATACATGGGCAATTATTTTCAAACAGTTGGAAACTTTTTAAGGCTGATTTTTCTACTCTGTGAGGTATTAGTAGGTAGCTCTTCTTTAATGATGGATTGCATGTCCCTGCCTTAAGAATACCTTCATTTTTAATCTCCTTTTGCTTACACTTAACAGTGAAAAGGTCTGTGACTTGATCCACACAACTATCAGGTTCCACGCAGGAATCACAATTTGGCAAATTGTTTGCCTTTGTTGCATTCATTTTTGTTTATAAAATACTAATTACCTCTTTTATTGTTTGAAGAGATTAAAAGTTAATAGGAGAAACTAAATAAACAGAATGCCATTCTGCACAAACTATATAAGCTGGTAATTAATTTCTGGCCTCCTCTGAGCTAATTAACTCATATAAAGAAATGAAGTTAATGAACCATAATTCTAGTCATACAAGTGTAGATACAAGCAGTTTGACTTAATGAATTAATAAGATATTTCCTTTCTTAGAGGTTTTTCAATTGTTCTCCTAATCTGTAGGCCTTCTTATTGTTTCTTTCTGGCTAAAATATTTAATAAAAGGCAGGACAACCTGGAGATGGGACTTCTTAAATTTTACTGTCATGTAGGATACCAACTTTTCAAAGCAAATAGAGAATTCTAGCTCAACTAGGTGATGAATCTTTGAACCCTAATGAAGATGTTTTATTCCTACTGGATATGATGATGAAAATATCTTGGACTGAAAAGTAACAGTTGTAAAAAACACATGCAGCCACTATGCTTTATCTGAACTAAGAAATAAAAAAATAATTAATAATTATATTGATATCCCTTTAGTGGAGTGAAAGGATCAGCTGTTGCTCTAGACTGTTGCCAACCTCATTTCTAGCAGACTTTCATTTGGAATTTGCGCAGTTATCTGAACATGCTGTAATCAAAACTTGAGTCAGATGTACAGTTATTACTTAACCCTGAGAAGAAGATTGTCTATCTCAAGCTCACTGGTTTCTTCTGGAAATAACCAGAAGAATATAACCACACTTATATTGACTGTTTTGCCATAGTATGAAAACAATGTTAATCTTTATCAAACTATACTTATACCTCATCAAATGGATCTCTCCTTAAAGAAAATTTCTCCAATGGAAGAGTCCTTAGAAAACACTGTTTCTGTGGTTTGCAATCCTCTATGCAATGTTATCATTAATATTCCCACAAACAGATTTAGGTCTTAAGTATTTATGAGGAATAAGACACAAAATCTTCCACAGAGTACACTTTTCTGTAGTATTGATTTTTCGATTCTTATTGGTTTTCTCTTATTCACGAAAGATGGAATATGATTGTATAGATTATTTTATTCTTCATATTTTCAAAAAAAAAAGATTATTCTTTGATAAATATTCTTCAAAATATGTTTTTTCCAAAACTTTTATCTAAAGGAGCCTAAGCAGAGGACAACAGGTTGATTTTTCCCTTCACTACTGGAGTACAGAACTTATTTCGACATCTCTTTAGAAACTTGGATTTTCATCTCAAGCACTAGAAGTTTTCTGTTGATTTCAGATAGATTTTTATCCCTAATTATTTCACAATGAGAAAAAATATAGCAAGTAAAATGTCTTTGCATAATTCTCACTACCACATTGCTCTTTAAACTTACATTCCATGCTTCTGTTTCCTTTCAGGTGAAAACTTCTCTTATCCTATTATGTTAAACACGTCATTTACCTAAGTGTCAGCAGTCTCTGTTTCAGACCTTTAACCTTGAGTTGTGACCAGGTGATCAATTTTGTTTTCCTTGGGCATAAGAGCACAGCTGACACAGCTTTAGAAATGTATTTCATCTTGATTTAGTAACCTTCATTTATCCATCTCCATTATTTACTTAGATGCTAGGAGTATGTCCTTTCTGGGTTATTTGTTTCTAATTGATGAGGTGGATATATGTGAACATGTTGTGGTCACTGAAAGTAGACCAGTATCTGGCTGGAAGTACATAAAATGACCATTTTTTCCTCCTTTTTTATTATTTTTTTAATTTTGATGAAGTAATCTCTCCTATGATCATGACAGCATTTGTTATTGAAAACAATGACTGCCTGGTACTAGCATGCAATCTAACTAAAATTGAACATTCCAGTGAAATTGGTTTCAAAGCATTGGATCAATATTTAAACCATGAAGGAAAAGATAAGAACGAGAAAGTACAATTCAGCTGAAGAAGATATTGGCAGACCTTTCCGGCTTCTACTCAAATAAGAAAGTCATTTTATTTTTTGGTACCTAAGCTCACTACAACCCTGTGATGTTGACTGGTTTTCATCATAGTTATAACATTCAAATGTTTTGTCTGTTCAAATCCACACATAGATTCAGAGTACAGACAGTATCCCACAGGACTCTACCACTACTCAAAGGCAGAGGCTATCTGCAGAGAAAATGCTAGATTTATTTTACAGGACCTTTTAGTATAGGTGATGAGTTTAATTCTAAGCATAAATAATAAGCTACCACATATTATACTGACACTGAATGTTAGCCCTCAAGATAAGGGTACATTTCACCTGTAACAAATATTCATTTATGGAAGGAAGGTAAGCTAGTGTCCTGGCAGAACATGACCTTTTTTAGGTAACAAAAGAGGTTATTTTTATACTTGATTCCTCATTATGGTGTGCGAGATGCTGATGGTTGGAAATGCACATCCTGTCTTGCAAGCCCAGTGTACTTCCTCAAGGACAACCAATAGGGTGGTAATAACAGCCACCTCCAGCAATAAATTGGTGCATTACAGTATTTTTTGAATAATCCCATCTTTAACAAATCACTTTTTTCTTTTTTCAGATCCAGTCAAATCCAGAAAGTTCAGACATTGTCAGAACTGATCTTTGAGTAGGAATGCTGATAAGGAATATTACATGCTCTAAAAGTTTCTGATTAAGTAACTGTGAAAGACTTTAAACTTCTGTAAACTTCATTACCACCTTCCATCCTTCTGTCTTTATTCTACACATTTCAGAATCCTAGTCTCATTTTAAATTACAGCTTTTAAACTTTTATACACATTCTAATATTGTCTTTGTTCAGAAAAGGATGTATTTTATACATACATTAATGAATAACAAGCAAAATCGTCCTATTAAATAATAAATAAAATTTATTTTATTTAATGCATTAGAATGCTGTAACTGCCTAAACACAGTAAAATTTAGCTGCAGCTTTCTTTCTACACTATGTATACACCTTAAAGTATACACCTTCCATACCAAGTTCATATCTTTTTTATCTCAGTTTGTTTGTAGATGTGGTAAAGACTAAACCTATATTTAAAACTGAAAGTTAATACTCTTTAATTAACTTTTAACTTGATTTTTTGTTTCTAGTCTGTAATCAGAAAATATATGAGCAGGAATGTCTAACAACTTTTAATTGTAAGTACTTTTAATTATCTAAACCTTAAATATTCTTAACTCTTACTTGAGTATATAAGAAATTATTTCATATTTTATGCAGCTACCAAATAGATGGTGTACCAGTATTTGAATACTACGTTTTTGTTTAATACTTTAGTAAAATAGAGGAGAATACAAAAAGAGAAGAAAAAAAAAAAAGCACTCCTGAAAGGTGATACTTGGTGGCTAAGCTTCCAGAAGAGAGTCATATTATTACCATGTGGTGCTGCTCAAGCCATGCTCCAGTTTAATAGCCTGATTCATGTATTTGCCTGTACACCTGACCTACACTTGCACACTTGATCATTCAGTTCCAATTCATAATCTGGAATAGGAGCTATGTGATATGTCTAGGATCTCTTTGAACTAGACACTTTAATGCAGAGATTTTTCTGCAGTATTGGCACAGAAAATATTTTTAAACTTGTGATTATCACTTTTCTTTATCAACAGCTGGTCATCAACAAGGATGAGGAGAGCATATGCATTCGGGCAGTGATGAAGAGCAAGCAGATAAAAGCAGATACCTAAAACTCTGGAAGGTTTTTTTCCACCATGGTTCATGTAACAATGGAGATGCATATGTTAGCATTCTAAAATTGAAACAGTGGTTATGATCATTATTAGGAGGATATAGCTCCAACAAAATAAACTGCCGTTAGAAGATAGCTTTTGTGACATAAACATATTAATGCTAAGATATAAATCACAGGGTCCTTCCACATTTTCATTATCTTCCTCTGAGGATTTACTGTGCTATAAATGAGACTCTATAGGAAATCCACCCATATATAACAATTTATAGTGGGATGTCAAGCATATGAGGATTAACACTGAAATCATTATATATTTTAATCATAGTTGTAACCAATTAAGTTATATAATTTTGATATTTCTCAGCCCCTTTTTAATACACTGGGACTGCTGTATTCATACTTTTGTGGTTATTGAAAGGAATAACAAATGGTTTCTTAAATTAGAGAAAGAAAAACATTGAATTCTTAAGCAGATAAAAAAGGCTTAAATACATCATGATTAAACCATATGTCTTGTACGATCATCTCTTAAGTACTATAAGTCTTTACAGATGTACTGACCTCTTGGATTCCACAGCACAAATGAATCCCATTGCAACTGTGATATATTAATATTTGTCAAAGTCCCCCAAATTGAAAAGATTTCCTTTTCCTAGCACATGGGATTGCTTAGTTGAAAATTAAAGTTCTTGTACAAATAGAGATGACATTTTGTTACCCTCTATTCTGGGGAAATTTCTCCCTCCTTCTGTCAGATTATATTTGTTGTATTTCATTTTTAATAACGTGAGAACAATGCTAGAGTATTAATAGTGGTTGGTTAAAATTTTTTTACTGCATCTTCAAGTATAAATGTAGTTAAGAGTACCTAAGCATGAATGTCAGCTCTTCTGCACGTGTAGCTTTTTTGACTACAAAAATTAAAGGTAGAGCGTATGACATTACTATTTCCGTGCTTTCCACTTCATTATTCTGTCTTAATGATTAGTTCAGGCATCAAAACTTAACATTGTTTGGAGACATTCCTTCTCTTGCACATGCCATTTAACTTTACTTTTGCAAGTTGGCCATTTCTGGATGTTGTTTTAGATATAAGAGTTAGAATAGAGATGGAAACCAATTCTGTCATTGCTAGACTTGTAGGTTCTCTGCAAGACAAGGACATGTCACAATATCTAACTACCACACAGTAGAAAGCAGGCATTTCTGAAACATAAACCATGTAGTCTGCCTTTGGAATAACTAAAGCTTGCACTTAAAAAAACAACCAAGTTGTGTATCCAGTCCACCATAAAATCATAGAATCATAGAATTAGCTAGGTTGGAAAAGACCTACAAGATCATCCAGTCCAACCATCCACCTACCACCAATAACCCCACTAAACCATGTCTCTCAACACTATATCTAAACGTTTCTTGAACACCTCCAGGGATGGTGACTCAACCACCTCCCTGGGCAGCCCATTCCAGTGTCTGACCACTCTTTCACAAAAGTAGTGTTTTCTAATGTCCAGCCTACATCTCCCCTGGTGCAACTTGAAGCCATTCCCCCTCGTCCTGTCACTAGTTATAAGAGAGAAGAGGCCGACTCCCAGCTCACTACAACCTCCCTTCAGGTAGTTACAGAGAGCGATAAGGTTCCCCCTGAGCCTCCTCTTCTCCAGACTGAACAATCCCAGCTCCCTCAGCCGCTCCTCATAAGGCCTGTGCTCCAGACCCCTCACCAGCTTCGTCGCCCTCCTCTGAACACGCTCCAGGGTCTCAATGTCTTTCTTGCAGTGAGGGGCCCAAAACTGGACACAGTATGAGGTGGGGCCTCACCAGGGCTGAGTACAGAGGGACAATGACTTCCCTACTCCTACTGGCAACACTATTTCTGATACAAGCCAGGATGCCATTGGCCTTCTTGGCCACCTGGGCACACTGCTGGCTCATGCTCAGCCGAGCATCGACCAATACCCCCAGGTCTGTTTCCTCCACACAACCATCCAGCCACTCTGCCCCAAGCCTGTAGCGTTGCCTAGGGTTGTTGCGGCCAAAGTGCAGGACCCATCACTTGGTCTTGTTGAACCTCATCCCATTGGCTTCAGCCCAGAGATCCAGCCTGTCCAGATCTCTCTGTAGGGCCTCTCTACCCCCAGGCAGATAGACTAATATAATAAATAGACTAATTCAGCCCTGATTTTTAACGTGTATGGAATCTAGCTAAACTGAAGAAGGTAAGCTTGAAGCTTCTAAAACAACTGAGCTATTTTTAACAGTAAAAAGAGCTTATATTCAAGCAATTTCTGAAACTCATAAATTAATAGGGATCTGTGAAACATCACCGTGATTTGAATTTCATCATCAAAGTATTTGGTTTCGGAGTCATCTTCCAAATTAAACAACACTTTTATTTTACAATAGTAATATTTTCAGCCATGATTTCCATCTTAAAATATTTTTTGTACTTCAAAACTGACTTTGTCATCTCTTTTGGACTGAATGATGAGATTTTTGGATGCCATTTTTGGATACCATATTGTACTGATTAAACAGAAGGTATACAATCTGACAAACACACACAATTTTTGTAAAATGCTGAATAGACCAGAACATACACAATAGCTAAATTAAATCTCTAGGAAGAGGTAGTGCATAGAGTAGCGATGTATAGGTACAAAAAATAAAATTATTAGATGCCTTCTAGCAGGCGGGTGATAAATACTATTTGTATTTATCTATTTTCTCTATTTGAGAAATACAATAATATACAGCAAAATAAAACATATACAACACAAATACCAGGAAATTGAATGCTACATGTTATGCAAAATTTTTCACAATATTATGTTGAGATAGCGCCTACAAGAGCAGTGTAAGTCATCCCAATAATCACCTGTCCTCCTTGTCCAAAACAAGAGCGTGGTTTTCATTTTAAACTTGTGTAGTTCTGGTTCCCAGCTATTGGATTCCTCAGAAAGAGGAATATAGCGATTTTCCAGCTTTCCCTGCAAAAATTCTGCTGTTACCTCAGCAGAAAATCTTTGTCACACTGAAGTTACATTGAAATAGAACATAAAGGATGAATTATACACAGAATGAATATCTTTCTGTGTCTCTATCTGTCTCTCAAAACCCATCAAAACTGTTCACAGAGGAAGGATAGTGAATGTGCCATACACTGTAAAAGAGGAGGGAAGCTGTCAAATACTTCATATGAAAATAAACACAGAAATAAATCTCCACTTTCCCCTTGGTCTCCGAAGCATGAATGGATCAAAATAATAATGACAGTGTGAAGTAACCATTTATAACAGAACCATTTGTGTCCAATGTCTTTGAGTGGTGAGATGTAAAAGAGCTGCTATTGCTATTGAACACAGGTTCAATGTGGAGAACATGTGGAGACTGTATGTTCTCAGTGGTGCATCAAGACCAGAGAATTCTGATGTGAAAAATAGTATGCAGTGAAATAGTGTCAGCTATGTAGTAATCATGGACAGACTCTCAAATCTAAGTGATTTCTGCGCTGACAGGCAGGATACTGTAACAAGAGTATTGCCTTCTTATGTGATGTGGAGCCATTTCTCTGGATTCATAATTTGTGTACCTGGAAACTGACTGAATACAGGCAGTTAATTCCTAAATGAGTGTAATACTTTATGAGAGATAGATAGCTTCTTTTATATACCTATTGACATTCATTATAGGTGTTAAAAGACAAGGGAAAGCATGGTAAACTGCATATTGTATAGGTGTATTAATCCAGAACGGAAAAGAGACAAAACTGCATGCTGAATAACTATGAGGAAAAATCTTTGTATAGAAATACTTATTAATTTGCAAGGGGGTAATTCCAATAAATATGTGAGATGTTCCCTCAGAAAATGTGATCAAACATGATGCTGCAAAAGCAGCAATTAAAATTGAGGAAATCTTACAGAAATCTCCATGCAGAAAATGACTGCACCAATTGTTATTCATGGATGCTTGCTGACTGTTTCTGGAGACCATACTGTGGATGTTCCACAATGAAGCAGTGGATGGTGTGTTTCAGCCGTGGTGACAGCTATGTGAAAAACAAGCCATGTTCTGGATGGCCATGCACAGCTGTCACACCATGAAATGAAGAGCGTCTTGATCAACTCATGTGCATGAACTGCCAGACTGTAATCAGGGAACTGTGTAGGCAGCTGAATATTGGCTTCAATGTTTTGGGAGCAATGGTGACAATATAGGAATACTGCAAAGTTTGCACCAGGTGGATCCCATGAATGCTCGGACAGGAAAAGAAAGAACACTATATGAAAATTTGTCAGGAACTATTGAACCAATATGAGGGTGAAGCTAACAGTTTCCTGCATCACATCATTATCCGTTGATTTCCAGGAACTCAGGGAAACTGTCAATTCTGACTGCTATATCATGATGCTAAGCTGAAGGTTCAAATATCCAGAGTCAGACCAGAGAAGATTACAACCTTACTTTTACAACACAGTAATGCCGATAACAATTTGAAGATGATGGAGCACATTAACATTCTTGGCTGGACTGTACTACCACACCCACGGTACAGTCCGGATTTTGAACCTTCTGACTTCCATCGTTCTGGACCAATGAAAGTTGGACTGAGTGGGCAACATTTTCCTAGCAATGATGCTCTCATAGCAGCTGTGAAACAGTCGTTCACCTCCACTGGTGCAGACATTTATGAGCACACCATGCAGACTGGTGAAAATGCACAGCTAATGGTCAGGGATTATGTTGAAGAAAAGCATTCTGTAGTTGAGAATTTAATCTAACAAGGAGTGTTATTTTGCTATTTCTATCCATTGTAGTTGCCATAGAATCATAGACTCATAGAATACTTACAGTTGGAAGGGACCTTTAAATGTCATCTAGTCCAACTCCCCTGCAGAGAACAAGGATATCCACTGCTAGATCAGGTTGCCCAGGGCCTTATCCAGCCTCGCCTTGAAAGTCTCCAGGGACAGGGCATCCGTCACATCTCTGAGCAACCTGTTACACTGCCTCACCACCCTCTCCGTAAATCTTTTTTCTTATATCCAACCTAATTCTAACCTCTTTAAGCTTGAAGCCATTTCCCCTTGTTCTATCACCACAGACCCTGCTAAACAGTCTGTCCACTACTTTCCTGTAGCTCCCCCTTAAATACTGAAAGGCTTCTATCAGGTCACTTCACAGCCTCCTCTTCTCCAGGCTGAACAACCCCAGCTCTCTCAGCCTGTCCTCATAGGAGAGGTGTTCCGTTCCATGGACCATGCTTGTGGCCCTTCTGTGGACGTACTCCAACAGGTCCACATCTCTCCTGTACTGAGGACTCCATATCTGGATGCAGTGCTCCAGGTGAGGCCTCACCAGTGCGGAGTAGAAGTGCAGGATCACCTCCCTCGACCTGCTGACCACGCATCTTTTGATGCAGCCCAGGATACGGTTGGCTTTCAGGGCTGTGAGGGTACATTGCTGACTCATGTCCAGCTTGACATCCACCAGTACCCCCAGGTCCTTTGTGGCAGGGCTGCTCTCAATCCTCCCATCTCCCAGTTTGTATTGGTAATGGGGGTTGCCTCAGCCCGGGTGGAAGACCTTGCACTCGAATTTGTTGAACCTCTTGAGGTGCACCTGGCCCCCCTGCTCAAGCCTGTCTAGGTCCCTCTGAATGGCATCTTGTCTCTCTGGTGTGTTGACTGCATCCCACAGGTTGGTGTCATTAGCAAACTTGCTGAAGTGATACTGACAGGTCAGTGGTTCCTGGCATCATTCTTTTTACCCTTCTTAAAAGTGGGTGTGATGTTGCCTTTTTCCAGTCACCAGACACTTTGCCGGATCACCACAACTTTTCAAATATGAGTGAGAGTGGCTTGGCGACTAGATCAGATAATTCCCTCGGGATTTTGGTATGGACCTCATTGGGACCCATAGTCTTGTGGATGTTCAGGTTTCTCAGGCAGTCATGAACCTGACCTTCACCTCCAGTGGGAAGGACATTGCTTCCCCAATCCTGTCCTTCCAAACCAAACATTTGTGTATATACACAAAGATCACTCTAAAAGTAACGATTCCTATTTATTTCCATGGAAGCTACAACTAATGCAAAGAGCACAATAACAGTGATAGAGCACATTCTCAGCTACAATTTTTCAACAGTCACCATCATTAGCTATTTATTTTTGCTAGTCATAACAAGAATCTGCATACTGCACTCGTAAAAATCTGCACCAGTGTAGATGACCCACTGTCTCTGTTACCACTGATGAAACACACCACCCACTGCTCCACTGTCCTGACATCCATTGTTTGGTCTCCAGAAACGTTCAGCCAGCAATGATGACTGTCAATTGGTGCCATTCTTTTCTGCATGGAAGAATTCAGTTCCACAACTTTGCTTCATATGCACTTCCATATCAATTACTATTTTGTCAGACTGCTCTTCTGCTGCTATAATGGAATACTGGCCAAAAGGTTCAACCTTTACTGCCGTACCACAAACATCCACCTCTGACATGATGGGACAACATCATAGCAGGTATTACTTTCAGAGCAGCTCTTATATATTTACATAACAATGAAATGAAAGGCTTGTGCAATATTCTGCCCACACTTCTAAAATTAATTTACTTTGGATGTTATCTGTGGTTCATAAAATTTTACATATTCACTGCATTTTCTAATACAGAATAGAAAAGTAGACAAGCAGCCATCAGGAAGTAAAAAGAGTGACAAATATGCATTTTCATTACATTTTGTCTCCTATATCATTGATTACAAAAAGCTAACATGGGGTGTCTCAGATTTTGTTACATTTTTATACTTTTCTCCATTTGCTATTTTATCATCCCTTACATGAGCAGTCTCCATCTTGTGTCTCTGTCTCTCTCTCTCTTGTATTTTGTGTATGCAGTAATGTCTCTCAAGTGCAATTTATTTCAATATTACTGACTTAGCCCAGTATGATCTGCGCTCCAGGAGAACTTGGATTCCTCTTTTTATCCTGAGCTAAAAAAAAAAATTCATGCACCCAAGCTTCCAGGGTTTTATTTTTTCACATTTTTAATCATGTATTATTTGGGTTGTAATTTCCCCAAAATCTCTAAGAAATTATGTTCTACTGTTCTTTAAAGGTCAGGAATTATAGCTTTTTCAAACTTCTAGCTCAAATTACATAAAGACAAATCAAAGCTGTTTAGCATTGTTTAATACAGCTATTTTTGGCATTACGAAAATAAGTCACTTAGTATGCACTGCATTATTGTTCTGTTGTGCTGGCACCAATTTGTTTGTTTACTGATTTAAGCTAATTTAGCCAGTTTATAACATGTCAGAATTTTTCCAGGGGTTATAGAATACATGGTTTTTGGAGGCTTGCACAACCACTGATAATTAGAACATTAGCCCTTGGGTTGTTTCCTTTCTGTTTTTCCAAAAGGAATAAAAAAAACACCTGGATGTATTAAAACACCTGGGTAATTTATATGGAACACACACAACATACACATACACTTTCTTCTCCAAAACAGTAGAGCTTCTGTTCCCATGCTGGCAAGGAAATGATTGATATAACTAATGCCTGATGAAGTAAAACCACTAGCTGTTAATAATTTTTGCACTAAGCTTATGTCTGTTGTTAACAAACTAAGGGCCCAATTCCTATGTGTTTTCTTCACTTACTCTAAACAGAGATAGAAAATGGCATCTTAAATTGATTTTCTGGTACTTTTATTAACAAAAGTTGTGGTATCGCATCTAAAAGTACCTATTTTAGATTTGCTACCAAATATTTTTACAGAAAAATTCTGTTCAGGTAAATGAATGATATTTAATCAAATCATAAATTTTAAAATGTTATCTTTTTTTCCTTCTCTGAGGAGATTTACATGTTTGAAAATGAATTTTAGAACTTTTTTGATATAAGAAAACTCCTCTCAATCACTTTCCTGAAATAAATACAGCCAACTATCAAAATTGTCCTAATTTTTGTCTGTAGCTAGTTCAGGAAGGAGTCCCCTGATAATTCACTGGAATTTTAAATGACTGATTTGTTGGAAATCAGTATTAGTTTGGCAATCACACTTCAGAAAACCAATGGTTTAATAGTATTTGTCATATTAAGCCAGGACAAAGTATAGTCATTCCTACTAGTAAACTGCCATGTGAAATTTTCTTTGATTTGGTTTAAAAGGCATAGTCTTTTCACGATGCTCACACTAAACAGGACTGCTCACAGATGTAAAATGAACAGTACAAATGATTTTTTTTTTATTTTTTTTATTTTTAATTGAAAGACAGTTTCTGTATCTATTGAGAAAACAACACTGAATGGAAAAAGTCAAATGTTTCAAACAATCAGTTACTGAGGTGAGGAGAAGACAAAACTACTAATCTCACTTCTTTTTTTTCTAACTCAAAAACGCAAGGTAAAAATGTTAGTTTTGTTTTGTTTTTGAATTTTCACCTTTCCTAGAAATGCGAAAAAAAATAACTGAAAATAAATATATATATATATAGAAAGGGAGATATTTCAGAGAAAAATTCTTAATAAGCCTGACCCTCACCCTTTATTGTCTAATTGTTGACTAAAACTGCAATTGTTTAATCGTTGTTCTACACAGGGTCATATGACACATAATAATGTTTGTGAATATCTAAGTTGTAAATATGTATATGTAGTAATGGGATATTGGAAATTTGGCTTATGTATCTGAGCTACTATAGGCTGCTTTTTGTGTTTATATAATGAAATGTAGTACAGTCTTGTGCAACACCACAATTTACCAAGAATTTTGCTGGAGGGTTTGAGCACATAAATTACATAGCATGCCTAGAAACCATTAAGAAATTTGTCCCATCAAATTATGCATGTAGGAAATAAATAAGTAAAAGAAATAAAACAAACATCTTCATTCCAAAAATGGAAAGTATTTGTCTGAGCTGAACAACGTGGCTAAATTAGGTTTTCTGTAGCCAATGCCCAACCTAGTTCTTGCTCTTCAGTTCCTGCTGCAGGGCCATGGCCACAGGCTGTCTTGGCCAAACGGCCTGCAAAACTGTGTCTTGAAAGTTGAGGACAGCACAACATTGGTTTTATTATTCTATTTTTTTAAATTTTAGATGCTGTTTAAGATGTCTCAGCAAAACTTCCTCATCCTGTGATAAACTCAGGCTGGGGTCAGGCCTCCTCCTGACATCCACTATGGTCCCTCACACCCTCCTCAAAGAACTTCATTACATGGCAGACATTACCACAATGGGACATGGAGAAGGACCCAGCTTTTGCTGTCCCTTGGCTACCCCAAGGGCTCTCACCCTCCTGTCGGCTGTTTCTAAATCACAGACTCAGATGTTTAAGCCGATTCAGGAAGAGGAGGCATTCTGTTGCCTGCTCAGAGCCACTTCTGCCAAGGAGTGAAAGGAGGGATGGAAGGCAGGAGGAGAAGGCCAGTGGCATGCACTGCTAGGGAGCAA
Source organism: Numida meleagris (assembly GCF_002078875.1). Lineage (NCBI taxonomy): Eukaryota > Metazoa > Chordata > Aves > Galliformes > Numididae > Numida > Numida meleagris. The sequence continues at coordinate 55,163,713 of NC_034410.1, read as the reverse complement.
AGGGCTGCAGACAGCCGAGGTTGCTCATCATCACCCCTGACATGGCCCACAACTCCATATCAAAGCAGATAACAAGAATTGCAGTGTAAAACTGCCTGACTTTTATTTCTGTCTTTCCAAGCTATTGGCTCCTTCACTAATAATCGGGATTTATTACTGGGCCCATCTGCTGCCTCTCTAAGGTCAAAAGGTAAACCACAGCCATCGCTAGTGTCACCATCAAGGTAGCTAGTAGCAAATGGACCCTGACAAGTGTACTTTTACAGGAATATTGTGGCAAGAGCACTCTGAGCATGAAAGTCAAGCAGATAAAGAAAATGAAGTCCAAAATACTAAAAAGATGTCAGCTTTTAACCCATTAATCCAAGTGATGGAGTCCAACTGTCAGTCTAGTATCTGAGCAGCAGTCAGAAAGAAGAATGAGCTTCTGTGTCTAGTGAAATGTAATCAGGTCAATCTCTGTGCAAGAAAATTCCTGGCACATTGCATTTTACTGTATTCTTAATGTGAGCTTCTCAACAGAACCACAAAGTAGGAATGGAAATAAGAGAAAGTCCTTGCCACAGTGTTTTCTATTTCTTCTTGACATGATAGTGTTTCATGAAGAGCCATCAGTCTGATTTTGTTTCTCATCTTTTCATTTTTGCTCACCAGTACCTGGGTCTGAGGCATTTATTTTTGTAGCTAAAGCCACATTTTCTGAGTGCAAGGGATAATCTCTGTTCCTTGCAAAAGCAGCCGTCCTGATTTCTGATGCCACACTAATAAGGATCATGGTTTCCGTTCTGCATTTCTCTGTGTTTTTATTCAGGGTGATGTAAAGAGACCGCAGCTAAGGTTAAACTCTCCAGATAATTTTGTTGGTATGTTTTATCAGTTTCCGGGCAGGAAACTCCTTTTCGACTACATTTCCAGCTGAGAATAGAAAGTGAAAAGGGCAGAAAGCCTGATGTGAGATAGAGCGGACCCTTTTCCAGTGGAGATGGAGGATTTACCTCACAGTTTGAGAACAAATTAGAAACTGACAATGTGTCAACAAAGAATTACTTGCTTTGTCTCAGCTAATGTTTCAGAGAGGTTATCTATATCCATGCAGCAACACTGCAAACAAGCAGCAGGTTGCTGACAACTGATGTAAATAGCTACAATTCCTCTACTCTCAGGGTCATACATTACTAGTGTCATTTTCTTCTTTCCATATCAAGCAGTTGGTGGAGATAGTGATTTGTAGCACATATACACAAATGAATTCCCAGTCAACAGAGATGTAAAGCAGACTTTTTTTTCTGATTTTAGGTGCTGCTCCATCAGCAAGTACTCATGGTCTACAAAGACTCCAGCAATATATTTTTACCTTGTGAGGGCAGGCTGGGGAATGAAAGCACAAGACATAGGTAGGTAGAATCTTGTTTAGATTAAACCTTCAGCGCTTTTTCTTTTCCACCATATATATAAAGACATAGCATAATCAAATCTTATGTTCATTTCCAAGAAAACAGAAACAAGAATGCACAGTGGCACTGACTGCATTTGATTAGCAGCATAACCTCTCTTTAATATGAAGATCATACCAAAATAATGCCTCATATTTACAAACTACAATAGAAAGAGCACAATAACACTATTTGATAGAGCACACTGTCAACTACAAAACACTAATTTTCAACAGTCATCACCATTAGCCATTTATTTTCACCAACCATGAAGAAGAACTTGCATGTCACACTTGTAAAAATCTGCTCCTGTGGAGGTGACACACTTTTGCTGTTGCCACTGCTGTTGCCACTGCCACTGCTGAAATGCACCACCCATTGCTTCACTGTGCTCACATCCACTGTTAGGTCTCCATAAAGTTCAGACAGAACCAATCGGTGTCATTTTTTCTGCATGGAGGAATTCAATGACACACCTTTGCTTCATATACATTTCCATGTCAGATGCCATTTAGTCAGACAGCAACAAAATTTAATGAAAGACCACTGGAAAGGTTCAACCTCCACTGTTGTACCACCAACATCCACCTTTGGCATCGTGGCCCAACATAATAAAATAGGAGGCATTATTTTCAGAACAGCCCTTATATTGAAGCCGATGATGACTGAAATTTAAATTAAAACTCTCAAGTGCTTGTCACATCCTTTTTTAATGTTTACATTCATTTGGGCATTTTCTTCTAATATTACTGCTAAAAATCCAGGACTGATCAGTTACATCCAGATTCACCTTGAGACAAAACTCTTCTTATGCACGTTCCTAACATCCCATAGACAAGTATATTCTATGTTAGACTCTCCCAGTTTCAAAGAAAAATTCCCACAGACATACCTCCAGTGTTGATACTGTCAAGTGGGATGATATCAGAGGTGAAATGTAGTCCAGACTATACACCACAGTGTGAAGGAGAGGAACATCTTATGAGCACAGAAACATTGAAGTTTAGTGGCTTCCCTCATCTACAAGGGTAGATAAAGTTGCAGCACTTAGTCCTGCCTCTAGTGCAGTTCAACACACTCCTGCACAGCCTGTTTCTCCATCTCACCCTTCCCCATCCAACCAAATCCTTGAAGTGGTGTTTTCAAATTTCCTTAGTGCAGCTGGCAATATTTAGTACAGTGACTCGAAGTCATCAGCAGTCCACTGCCATTTCTGTGCTTCCCTGAATCAGATTTTGCCTGTTAAGGCCCAAGTCACAAAAGCTATCTGCATCTGAGATGATTTGTGCATGAATACATGTGTTAAACCTGTTAAATACAGTGGATCAGCTGCTGGAAGATGAAGAGTTATAAATGTGGGGAATTTTCAAAGCACTCACTTTAAATGCTTGTACTATACCAGTGTGTGAATGTTTTTCCATGCAGCAAATACATCAATTATTAAAAATGAAACAATCCCATGAAAAGTGAGAGTTTTAAATGTTGAGATTAAATTCAGTAAAGTGTGAAAAGTTAAAAGTCCTGATTTCAGTAGCAAACTTCAGCACAGCCGTACCTCTGCATATTTGATTCTCTAGAATAAAAGTTTGAGCAAATAAACTGGATGAAAAGCTAGTCACAGTGGTCAGATTGTGAGTCATGGTGGTTACCTCTGTATCTCTTTGTGCAAGGAATGGATATGGCAGGAGCAAACACAGGGCAAATTTACTCTGTTACCTCACTGATCTACCTGCATACAGAGATGATGGGGTATTTCAGTCTGTTATTTGTTTGTTCCTTGGCCTCCACTGATGTTAAAACTGTGCCAGCTGCTGATAACTCCAATGGTGTTTTTCTGATATGGAAACCTATTCACAAGAGATCTTAATGGGAGTATCGGTGTTTAATACAAGTCCTTTGCAGCTATCAGATATCAATGGCCTTTAGTCTGTATTGACCTCACAGGCCAGAGCAATGCCAGGAATAGAGAGAGAGAAAAGTCTAATGGCTGTGTTATTTCATTAATACAGAGAGATGTGACAGATCTGAAACGGAATCCTGTGTAAACCTTTACCTCTTTGTGGTCATTAAGGGAAATTCTCCACTTGTCTTAAAATAGAGGGGAAAAATAAAACCACATACAAAAATACTATGCAATAGATGAACATATGTGCCTAGGGAAGAACAAAATTTAGACTTAAAAACATTATTGTACTTCTCACAATTACATTTGTTCACCTGCTTCTTAAGTGTACACTTGTGGCTTGTTAACAAAATGGAATTGTTTTCCATACAGAGACTTCTAGCTGCAAAGTTACAGCTAGCCTTGTAGTTTTGTCCTCCTGTAGTACTATGTGGCAGGTTTTTGAGTTTTACTTCCACTTTTTTTTATGGGGCTTCTTTGTGTTCTTTGTCATTATGGAAGTAGAAACTCTTAATCCTATTTTGTCCTTCAAATCAGCATGACAAAAATATCAGTGCAGGTAATGAGGCACAGGTGTGCCTTGTAGGCACTCTGCAAAGAATTCTTTACTGAGGAAACAGCCCAAAGTTACTCAGTGCATTTCTGTAATTGTGCTACATTAGCCAAATTCACTATGTAAAATAGTCCACATGCTCACATTTCTTCTAGAGTGGGGTAACACTAGGTTTTACACTGAGCTGTAATAAATAACGGGCAAGAAATAACAGTTCAAGTAGACCTGCTGTACAGAACTCTTTTGCTTTTTGCTTTTTGCACTACCTATATTAAACACAGATTTTTTCTCTGCATTTTACTTTAAAGTAGAAAAAAATTGCAATTGAAGTTTCCACTATTATCATTCAGGTCAAAGAGCAGTTGGTATCATTTCTCTATTCATTTGTCCTTTCTTCTCCTTATCCCTTCTTTTTATAGCAGTTATATTAATGTGTGTGAGACACTCTTTGTTCCAGATCCAGACAGTCATTTTTCAAATAATTCAATTGTGTATCAGATCCTTGATCTCTTATTTTTTGGATCAAATGGTCTGATAGTTCCTCTATGTTTTTCTAAGTTCATTTGAAGCAGTGTGAGACACTAGCACTATTTCAATCAAATTTTCAGCAGACATTACTGAGTGCTACTGAACATCCTAAAATACCTGATAATTGTTTTACTTTGTCTGTGTGGTAATTTTCCCCGTAAAAACTATTTGTTTCTCTGACTGAATAACAGATTTAATCCCCCATTTGTTAACTTTTTACTCCTCTCTGCTTAACTGTAACTAGATAGTTAGTAAGAGATTGTTTTATTTTCCTTTTGGCAATTGTTTCAAAAAACTTAAGTGCCTCATCACTGTTATATTTTTATTTCCATCATAAATAAAGCATTTTTGTGGATATAGGCCTACCTGTCGAAGCACAAAAAAGTTATCATTCAAACTGGAGATTACTGTCCAGGAAGCTGGCAAAAAAAAATGAGTGCACTACATATCAAAGCTCTTTAAGATCAACAAACTACTTCTCACCGATTATTTCCTAATAGGCCAATAATTTTCAGTGTCTATCATGAAACCGACAGCTCAGTTGTGATGATTTCCTTTCACCCAGAGACAGCAAGTCCAGCTGAATAATCAGTAAAGTAGACTGATTTGCTCCAGATCCCAGACTGTTTAATTAAGACTGTAGCATTGCTCCAAAGTACTAAAACAAGAAGCCCATGGGCAGTAGATCCGTAGAGTAAGAAAATATTGTAATTATAGATGGAGTGCAATGATTTGTAAAATTTGCCCCCCTATGTGTTTCAATTCAACTGGCTTCTCTTGTATGAGACAGTATTAGAAATACCCCTTTGTTTTTTGGTTTGAAATCACTGTCACCCTATTTTCTCATTGTAGACATCTTCCCAACTCTTTCTCCCACTTCTTGGAGCCTGGTTGGCTAATCACAATGCTTACGAAAGCAACACCTTTGAGGAAAGCATGTAACAGCTGATTATACTATTTGTTTTCTTTTTTAATGTGTCAATAAAACAGTAATTACATTTCATTTGGTTTTAGAGTTATAATTGACTTGGAAGAAAAATATTGCCTGCTGCAACCAAAACTCAGAGATTAAAGAAAAAAAGGAGAACATTAAAATTGCCATTTTCATCAAGATAGACTCCTTTAGTATTAAAAAAACAATTAACATGTTCTTTGAAATAACTATTTTGAAATCAAAATAACTATAACTTCTTCTAATAGATTGTATTCCAAGAAGTGATTGGGTACTACAGCAATGAGCATTATATCCATGTCAGGATAGTTTTGCTAATAATGAATGACAGGAATGCTTTTAAAAATCCTATGTTAATTGCTGCTTAATTTAAAGTCAGTTGAAATAGTGTTGTATTGCCGTTCTATGTAGTTTCTCAACATTATTTTTTTTCATTATTTTTATCAGAAAGTTGTGCAAAAGACTAATTGCATGAAAAGGGTCAACAGCTTTCCAAGGACAGGATAAGTTGGTTTTATATTTGGTTACCCTCAGCAGCCTGCTTACAGACAGTGATAAGATTATTTAGTGGAAAACACATCAATAGTAAAATTTGCCTCAATTAGTGACAAGTTGTGTTGATTGAGGCTGGTATTTACTGGGCAGCCTACTTCTTTTTAGAATAATTTTTTTATCACTTGTGCACCTTCATTAACTTCGAGTGAACCAAGTCTTACGGAGACTGGTGTAAGCACAGGTGAGAACACATCCTGAGAGCACTGTTTACAGTGTCATATGAATAGTCCTTGGTTATTAGCAGTTTTTCTCTTCATCTTGTTGACAGCCTTTTTCTTCAAATATGCCTTTTTTTCAGAATATTAATGAAAAGGAAAGGAATAGAATGTGAAGAGCTGTCCCTAAAGAACAGTCATGAGCTAGTCAAAAGCCTGTGGGTGACAGATAGAGACTGAGGCGGGAAAGGGAGCTTTGTGATCAGTGCCTGCTATAGGCCACCAGATCAGTCAGAGCCTGTCGATGAGGCCTTCTATCTCCAGCTACAGGAGGCATCGCGATCGCAAGCGCTCGTCCTGCTGGGGGACTCCGACCACCCAGACAGCTGCTGGAAAAGTAGCATGGTGAGCTGCACGCAGTCCAGGAGGCTTCTGGAATGCACTGAGGATAACTTATTGAGTCAAGTAATTGATGGCCCCATCTGGGGGGAAGCAGTACTGGACCTGTTGTTTACCAATGCAAATTAAATGAACTTTCGGTGACATTAAAATTGGAGGCTACCTGGGCTGTAGCAACCATGCTGTGATTGAGTTCACACTCCTCAGGGACATGAGGCAGGTGAAGAGTAAAACTAGGAAGCTAACCTACCTGTCAGTCTTACCACTGTGCCAGGGAAGATCATGGAACAGATCTTCCTGGAAGCTATGCTAAGGCACATGGAAGGCAGGGAGGTGATATGGGAGAACCATCATTGCTTCACCAAGGGCAAATCCTGCTGGACCAACCTAATGGCCTTTTATGATGGTATCAGTGCATCAATGGATAAGGGAAGAGCAACTGGTGTCATCTATATTGACTTCAGTAAGGCCTTTGACATCGTACCCCACATCATCCTTCTCTCCTAATTGGAAAGATATGGATTTGATGGGTGGACTGTTCAATGAACAAAGAACTAGCTGCAGGATCGAGTCCACAGAGTGGTGGTCAATGCCTCTACGTCTGGATGGAGATCTGTGATGAGTGGTGTCCCCCAGGGGTCAGTGCTGGGGCCATTACTCTTTAATATCTTCATCAGTGAAATCAACAGTGAGATTGAGTGCACCCTGAGCAAATTTCCTGATGACACCAACCTGTGGGGTGCAGTTGACACACCTGAGAGACAAGATACCATTCAGAGGGACCTAGACAGGCTTGAGCAGTGGGGCCAGGTGCACCTCAAGAGGTTCAACAAATTCAAGGTTCAACAAAAGTTAGGGATGTGAAAAATAACAAGGGGTTCTACAGGTACATAGGCAAGAGAAGACAAGTCAAGGAGAGTATTCCCCCTCTGATAAATGAGGATGGAGAAGTGGCTCCCTCAGACACGGAAAAAGCTGAGGTGCTCAATAAGTGCTTTGCCTCAGTCTTCACTGGTGGTCAGGCTCCCCATGTCTGCCAGGATCCTGAACCTCGAGGTGTGGGTGAGAGGAGCGGATTCTGTCCCACTGTAACAAAGGAACAAGTTCGAGACCTCCTCAAGAAACTGAATGTGTGGAAGTCCATGGGGCCAGATGATAGGTCCTAGGGTTCTGAGAGATACGGCTGAGGTGGTTGCCGAGCCGCTCTCCATCATATTTGAAAAATCATGGCTGTCTGGTGAAGTCCCCGGTGACTGGAGAAAGGGAAACATTACTCCCATTTTTAAGAAAGGGAGAAAGGATGACCCGGAGAACTACAGGCCGGTGAGCCTCACCTCTGTGCCTGGGAAGATCATGGAGCAGATCCTCCTAGAAGACATGTTAAGGCGCATACGTGACAAGGAGGTGATCCAAGACAGCCAGCATGGCTTCACCAAGGGTAAATCTTGCCTGACCAATCTGGTGGCCTTCTACAATGAAGTGACAGCATCGGTGGATGGGAGGAGGGTGATGGATGTCATCTACTTGGAATTCTCCAAACCCTTTGACAGGGTCCCTCATCACATCCTTCTCTCTAAATTGGAGAGGTATGGATTTGAAGGATGGACTGTTCGGTGGGTTAAGAACTGGTTGGCTGGTCGCAGCCAAAGGGTTGTGATAAATGGTTCTGTGTCAGGGTGGAGGCCGGTCACAGGTGGTGTCCCCCAAGGCTCAGTCCTGGGACCAGTGCTCTTCAACGTCTTTGTCAATGACATAGACGATGGAATCAAGTGCACCGCTCAGCTTGGTGTCATCTGCAAACTTGCTGAGGGTATACACTGGAAGGAAGGGAAGCCATCCAGAGGGACCTGGACAGGCTAGACAAGTGGGCCCATGAGAACCTAATGAGGTTCAACAAGGCCAAGTGCAGGGTGCTGCACTTGGGCCAGGGCAATCCCAGGTATTTATACAACCTGGGGGAAGAAGTACTTGAAAGCAGCCCTGCGGAGAGGGACTTGGGGGTCCTGGTGGACGAGAAGCTGGACATGAGCCAGCAGTGTGCGCTGGCAGCCCGGAGGGCCAACTATGTTCTAGGCTGCATTAAAAGAGGTGTGGTCAGCAGGGAGAGGGAGGAGGTGGTCCCCCTCTACTTAGCTCTTGTGAGGCCCCATCTGGAGTACTGTGTCCAGGCCTGGGGCCCTCAGCACAAGAAGGACGTGGATCTCTTGGAAAGAGTTCAGAGGAGGGCGACCAAGATGATCAGAGGGCTGGAGCACCTCTCCTATGAGGAAAGGTTGAGGGAACTGGGCTTGTTTAGTTTGGAGAAGAGACGGCTCCGGGGAGACCTCATTGTGGCCTTCCAATACTTGAAGGGAGCGTATAAACAGGAGGGGGATCAATTGTTTGTGAGGGTAGATAGCGATAGGACAAGGGGGAATGGTTATAAACTGAGACAGGGGAGATTTAGGTTAGATGTTAGGAGGAAGTTTTCCACTCAGAGGGTGGTGATGCACTGGAACAGGTTGCCCAGGGAGGTTGTGGACGCCCCATCCCTGGAGGCATTCAAGGCCAGACTGGACGTGGCTCTGGGCAGCCTGGTCTAGTGGTTGGCGACCCTGCACTTAGCAGGGGGGTTGAGACTCAATGATCTTTGAGGTCCTTTTCAACGCAGGCCATTCTATGATTCTATGAATTTGAGTGCAAGGTCTTCCACCCGGGCTGAGGCAACCCCCATTACCAATACAAACTGGGAGATGGGAGGATTGAGAGCAGCCCTGCCACAAAGGACCTGGGGGTACTGGTGGATGTCAAGCTGGACATGAGTCAGCAATGTACCCTCACAGCCCTGAAAGCCAACCGTATCCTGGGCTGCATCAAAAGATGCGTGGTCAGCAGGTCGAGGGAGGTGATCCTGCACTTCTACTCCGCACTGGTGAGGCCTCACCTGGAGCACTGCATCCAGATATGGAGTCCTCAGTACAGGAGAGATGTGGACCTGTTGGAGTACGTCCAGAGAAGGGCCACAAGCATGGTCCATGGAACGGAACACCTCTCCTATGAGGACAGGCTGAGAGAGCTGGGGTTGTTCAGCCTGGAGAAGAGGAGGCTGTGAAGTGACCTGATAGAAGCCTTTCAGTATTTAAGGGGGAGCTACAGGAAAGTAGTGGACAGACTGTTTAGCAGGGTCTGTGGTGATAGAACAAGGGGAAATGGCTTCAAGCTTAAAGAGGTTAGAATTAGGTTGGATATAAGAAAAAAGATTTACGGAGAGGGTGGTGAGGCAGTGTAACAGGTTGCTCAGAGATGTGACGGATGCCCTGTCCCTGGAGACTTTCAAGGCGAGGCTGGATAAGGCCCTGGGCAACCTGATCTAGCTGTGGTGTCCCTGTTCATTGCAGTGGAGCTGGACTGGATGGCCTTCAGAGGTCCCTTCCAACTCTAAGAATTCTATGATTCTATTCTATGATTCTATGATAATACATAACTCTGCCAGTGCTACCACAAATCATTTTGTGTACGTTTTTAACAGACTCACTCTTCTTGATTCTTTGCATGAGTAAGTATTTTCTAAAATACTTATGCCAGCTACAGCAGTGAAAGCTTGCAATGCTGTTCATTGTAGTATACAAGCATATTCTGCTCACATTTGTAAAAGTTTGTGATTCTGCATCTTGAAAGTAGGTTGCCTGGAGGCAGCTTTGTGCATTTTAATGCAGTTTCTGGTACCAGCTATTGAAGGTTGACTGTTTTATCAGACAAATAGGACTCTGTGAATACTGACTCTTGGAGAACAATATGCAGTCACTTGGGTTGAGTAATTCATATGTCTTCTGAATATTTCATGGTTTCATGTGTATGTCTGTCTGTCCACTGTTGGTGTAGAAACCGTGAACATATTGAGGAAGTGAGCTCAAGAGTGACAGTTAAAGCCTATGAATGGAGTCAATGAAGTGAGGAGTGAAAAATTCATTTTCTGACAGGGGTGTCAGCAAAATCATCAGGTGCAGATGACAACAAATCCATAGCTGGAGAAAGAACTGACAGGGTGGAAAACAAGAGGCTGTAATACTGATCCTTCCTTTTCAGTTGTCCAGAATGTAATTTCACAGCAATTATTGCCCCAGCTGATTTAACTGACTACAGGCCTTAGAAGCTGATATGCTACAGGGCATAATGCACAAGCAGTAAAAAAAAGGTGGAGAAAAAATGCTGTGTCACAGAAAGGATACATTATTCCTCCCATTGTAAGCTTTGAGATGGATGGAGTCAGCAGAGAAGGAGTAGTGCATATTTCTGAAGAATTTGAAGGGTGTTATTGACCTACTCTGAGGTTAACTCAACAGAACTTGTAGGTTAGTAAATCCTCTCTCTTTTTGATAGGTACAGTATTTCAGATTTACATAGCTGTTATAGTTTCGTTTATTAAAGTGAACTACAAAAACAAGGCTAAGTTTACAACAAAGGGATATAGGGATGAAGATGTTTTAAAGCAGTAACTTTTTGTTTGTTGTTCACATGCTAAGTGCACTCTATGGACTAGAGTGACGAGGGTCCCATTTCCAACACAGCATGGAGTGGGTGATCTTGTCAACTGTAAAATGAAGCCATAAGAGCACAGCATGAAAATGTATTAGCAACAGTTAGATAAGGAAGACCTCAGCAAGGCGTACACACTTTCAATTGGTGAAATAATGCTTGTACAAATTGTTTTTGGTACATTAAGTACCTTTCACAGCCAAAATTAAAAAGAAGAAAAAAGTAGACAAAAGTAAATAAATAAGAAGAGACACAGAATAGCACATACAAAAGCCTGAACTGTTTTTTAATTCCTCTTGCAAAGTAATTTAATGCAGATTTTTTTTTATTGAAATTGTTTCTCAAGCTGACAGATCTTGTGTACAATGATAAATGACAAACTGCTATGCAGCTGTCAGCCTGTGCTCGGGGAAATTGCACAAAAACTCCCTAATAATAATAATAAATATGCGTTTCTCCAAACAGAAGGTATTTTAAGCTAGTAAGCACAGTGGTGTAGTAGAGCAGTATTAAGCAGCAGTGAGGTGAAGCTGAGAAAAGATTTATATATTTGTACTAATCTAGCAGCTCTTTACTGGCTATGACATGCTGACAAGGAAACAAGGGTTATGAAAAATGATCTGACACTATGCTGTTAAATCTATGAATTTCAAAGTGTGGAATAGACTGTGGCTTGCTGGGATTGAATGCCTGAGTTATTTCAATGATTGTACAGAAACTATGATAATAAACTGTAAATACATTGGTACCATAAGAAAACTGGTTAAGTAAGGCAGTGCAAGAGACAGTAGCATGTATCTCTGAAATTATAGAATTTGAAACAGTAGATACAAGGTACTCAGTAAAAATATTTTTAAAACTGCCTTCTCTGTTATGAGAGTCACTTAAATTTGCCTAAAGAATGCTGAAGAACATGTAGTACAATTCATGTGACGGATCCTAAAATAGGTTGAACACTTCTAGTTAAGAGGAATTCCAGATTATAGCATTATACCCTGAGTCCTGTCCATGTGTTTTTGACTGCCCTCAAATATTTGAACCTCAGTTCAGCACTTAATTAAATAACCCACTCTATATATGTATGTATATGTTCACATATGTGCATATAAAACTTGTTATGTAGGTTGACAAATTGCTGACTCTCTCGCAGAATGTTATTTATACCATACACAAGACAAATGTTGATGGTTTTCAATTTCTCTTCTAATGATTTTAGGAGAGTTGAACACCTGAAAATTCTGTTGAGTTTCTTTGACTTCTGTAGAAATTAATATTTCTTGACATCAGCTTACTTAAATGGAGATTTTTTTTGAGGTATTAAACTCACATAAGATATTCTTCAAGTTCAACACAGTGAGATATAAAAGTATACATCATTTGCAAGTATTACAACTGTTGAAGAGAAAGTCTCTGAAAGACAGCAATTAAACTTTGTACTTCTTTTAATTCATAGTTTTTTATTGCAGTCTGGAACTTCCTTCTATTTCTATGAGTTTTAAAAAGTAAATTATTTTTATGTTTTTTGATTTTTCTGAAAAATTGTATCTTGTTAATTAACAAAACAGTGCAAAACTGTTCATCTCCTACACCGGCTGTTGATAAAAAAGGATTAGAATTTTTTTCACAAATAGAGAAATAAATATTTCAAAACTTAATAACAAAAATGGCTAACACCAATGACAGCATTGTATTTTCTCCCAACCATTTATTTTTGGGCTTTGAAAGAATCTCTGGTGATCTGTTGATTCTTGTTTTATCTCAGAGATAATAGACACCTTGGCAGCAAAAAGTCATTGTCTTTGATGAGTGAAATGACCATCATCTACTTAGCAGTTGTAGTCTCAGCCATGTTTACATGGTCAGACACTTGGCTTTTTACTGAAAGGCCAACATTACAAAAATCAAACTCCTATTTTAGTATACCAGTTCATGTATGTATACCAGAAATGTGTGAACAGTATTTTAGTACATTTTCCAGTTAAATTAATGCATAACAGAAGATAAGCAAAAGAGAAGAGGGGAAGGCAAGGCAAAGCAAGGCAAGAGGAAGCAAGGTAAAGCAAGGCAAGGAAAGGAGGAATGTGTTTGTTACTGTAGATAATGCCATTATTCCAGACAGGAGATGTGATTGGTACTCTAGAGAACTTAAATAAGTGGCTAAATTGACTTTAAATTAAATTGAGTAAATCATCTAACAATGTGTGAAACCATATGTTAATGTATCAGCTATATATATCAAAACTACAAAAGAAATTTTAATAAGTATTGTATTTCTCTTTTGCTTATTTCTTTGAATGTCATCTTTCAATAAACATGGAAGGGGCTGCAAAATATGAATTTCTTCATATTTTATAGCCTGCATGAACTATAATGAGCCACCAGTTTCTATGATATTTTTTCATTAACCTTTGGAAACCCCTGAAATCCTATTGTAATGTGATAGAAAGAAAGATAAACTGGAAAAAAATATCTCTTGATTTACTGGTTTAATATGCTTTGGTGCTAAGGCAACAGATAACATAAAATGGTGTGTGCAGGATAAAATGGGATGGGTGGTGCCTGCGAGCACCTGGGGAGGAGACGGGGGGTCACGGGTATACAGGGCGGTCGCGTGTACGGGTATAAGTAGCCTTGTTGTGCAGCATTAAATTGGCATTTCGGTGCTACATACCGTGTATATGTCCCATATGTCCCTGCATGCGGAGGCGCAGATGGAAGGGATGCCTTAGGACATTGTCGCAGGTGACAGTGTGGATGAGGCAAATACTTTTTTTAACAGTTCTGTTGGGCCTTTTAAATTCTTACCTGCATTAACTCAGTCCTCTACACATTACTACATGCTGCTGGTTTCAGTATGAAACACAAAGTGATTCTGAATTTTGCCCAAAATGGTATCAAGCTTCAGCTTAAAGTATGGAGTAGGGAAGTGGAGGTGTATTTCATGAATGTAAAATCTAGGATGAGCCTATACTCACTAAAATATTGGGATTTTTGTTCCTGATTAGCACCTGGACTTCACTCCAGACAAGAATGATTTGTCTTAAACAGTTCTGAAAATGATCATACGAGCTTCATTTGATCTAGTTGTCCTTCACTTCTAAATTCTCATAGTTCAATCATCATTAAGGATGAGCCCTTAATGATGTGTGGAGCATGTCTGTGATTGCAGCAGTTCCTAGAGACAAAGATAAAGAAAATTAACTATGGCCTAAAGTGAATGAGTCACCTTCTAAGAGGAATTGCCAATTTTCTTTTACAGCTGGATATCAAAGCCATGTATCCAGCTCAGTAAAATATCAACCTAATATAATACTGAGATTAAAACCCTAACTGAAACTACAAAGAGTAGATGCCCTCAGGAAAAGTGAGACATGAAACTTCCCTGCACCATAGCATTCTTTTCTTAGAACAGTTGTGTACTTTGACTTGACTTAGCTCTTCTTCATTCAGAGTCCACGTACCATCAAATTAGTTACAGGAATTGAGTTTGTTGATTTGTACATATCAAAAGATTGATAGAAGGCACACATGCTCACCCTATTTCCTTGGCTCATTCAAGCAGTTTTATAATGCTTTTCTTGATTACTGGCTCACAGCACCAAGCACAAGGAAAAATAAATGCAAGATCTTAAAAATTTTAATTTTTAAATTTCAAAGGACAAAGGCAATTCTAAGTGTACAAAGTAATTAATTTTTTATCAATCTTCATGTGGTCCTGACTTGCTTAGGAAGTCTGTTGCTTTTTTTTCTAACTTTAACTGAGAAAAGATAAACCTCTTTCATTCCCTCAAAGACCAAGTTGTTTCACTTTCATGTTTATGTATATTCTTCTATAAGCTCACATTAGACCTGCCCTTCAGTCAGAATGAGATTTCTTCCTGCTTTATTTTACTGAACAGTCAAGATTTTTCCTTCTTGAGATAATGTGGGATATACATTATGTTTACTTTTTCACTTTATTTATTTTTTTGTCAATAAAACACTTCAGCCATCCAACATCTTTGCCTTTCTTTTTTTTTTTTAACAGTTTTTTTAACAGCCTCTTCCATTTCCTAAACCAAGAGCCACTGTCTAATGAAAAGAAGATACATAGTCTTGAAATGTGGAATGGCAAAATACAATTCAAAATTTTCTAATTTGGGCCTGAGCTTTCAAAGAAATTTGGCTGTTTAAAATAATTTCAAACTTTATTACCTGGATAAATGCACTGAGAATATATAGCACCAAGGAGATTTTTGTGCTTATTCTAAAATATGTGATGGCGTTTTGAGGAAGAAAGAATGTTTTTTGACATTGCTGATTATAAGTTACCTCCATTATAGATCAATGTGAATGTTTCCTAAGTTCATTGTCATGAAAAAGATCTCTGAAATAGGTGTAAGAGCCAATGCTCATCTATTCTTTCAGAGGTTTAAACTCTAACACCCTGCACTATATAAAAGCAGTGCCAATGGCCTTATTATGTTGACAGCAGAACAGGACTTAGAATCATACGAACCAGACTTTTTCAGGTAGAGTCTGTGATTAGAAAGTCAGAGGAGAGTTATTTCTAAGATTAACAGTCCACTATCATGAGGTACATTAACAGATTTGCTCTTTTTTTTAAAATTCTGATCCCCCATTTTCTACTTTGTTATGCCTTCTGTCAAGCACCCTGGAACAAGAGGAAAAATAGGAAGTGTTAGAGGTTCCCCATGAGCTTAGTGCTCCCATTTTTAGTCCCAAAGAACATCTCCCTTGAGACTAAGTCCTTCACTACTTGCTACAACATGGACATCTCTAGTGTCTGGATCAGTGATAGCCCCACAGGCAGGTTCTTCTGTCTGACAATGTGATGCTGAAATAGCAGCATTTGACAAATTTAAAACTTGCTGTTTGTGCAGTCACTAAAAACTGCATCATTAGCTGGTTTTTCAGATTGCATGAATGCAGATCATTAAGTGTTATTACAGTATTAATTATTAGAAATGTCTTGTACTAGCCAAATTAAATTGGGATAGTCAACGACCTGCAAGTTCCCAATACCACGGATAATTTAACAAGATATCCACCACACTCTGCAACATACCTTCACATGTCAGTCACATTACTTCAACTAAAAGGCAGTGTAAAATTTCTCTCTAAATGTTTAGAGAATTGCTTATATTATTAGATGATCTAAGTAAAAAAAAACAACAAACCACTGATATAAGCCTTATATTTTATTTAAAATAGTTTAAAGTCCATAAATAATTTGATGTCCTCATATAGCATGTGTATTTATTTTTAAATAATGCTGTACAGTATGAAGTACATCCTGACTGCTGTCATCATTCTATGTGATTTCTGTGGCTATTAATTTATACTGAAATGAAAGAAGCCATTTAATTTTTTTTTATCTGTCATTGACTGAATGTCTATGAGAAGAACAATTGTTCGATACTTACTATTATCCAGAGTAGAAGGTTTTTCGATTTTGCTTTTCTACAGCTCTTTCAGTATCTCCAGTTGGGCAGACCTTAGGTCTCTTGTTGACCTCTGTACATCCATCTGGCTGGAAACAGTGTACTACTGTAGCTTTACCTGACAGGTGCTGCTTGGCAGTCTTAAACTCCAATCAGGCTGGGTTTGGTTAGTGGGGCTTTCCTTTCATTGAATATAAATGTTTGTGTACAGTGACTGTCCAAGCACTGACACATTCAGCGTGTGTTCAAGTTTTCAATTAAAGCTTGTCTGAAGTCATTTGAAGGTGTTCTTGCTTGGAAATGAGGGCTAGAGGCAAACAAAGAAGAGCAGATATATGAGTTGAAAAAAGCAAGCAAGCAAGCAAGCTAGAAAGAAAGAAGGAAAGGAAGGAAGGAAGGAAAGGAAGGAAGGAAGGAAAGGAAGGAAGGAAGGAAAGGAAGGAAGGAAGGAAAGGAAGGAAAGGAAAGGAAGGAA
>NC_034410.1:55141682-55145861 GCF_002078875.1 Numida meleagris | reverse complement strand
AAGAAAGAAAGGAAGAAAGAAAAAGAAAGAAAGAAAAACAGTTATAAGATAAACCTTTTATAAATCAAGACATTAGGCTGATATAGTTCTGCTTGCTATTTCAGATAATGTGCAGTCAAAAAATTGATGCAGGGGGACATGTGTAAAAAAATTAAAAGAAAGAAAGTAAACAGTAAAAGAGAGCATCCTGCTAGCTGTTCTCATGCTTTCTTCCTTTTCTCTAGGAGGTGCTTATAGCTCTTCCTGTACCTCCACAGGCAAAAATATAAGCAGTTTGCTTTTCCTTAGTGGAACTGTTGCTACAGTTGTGGTTAGCTATCTCTTATCATAAAGGCTGAAGCTGGACATTGAAACTAGCTTTGGCAGTACTAGCAATTTTTTAACATGCCTCCTATGGTATATGGCTTATCTTACTGACCCAGAGCCAGTAATGGCACACACTGCTATTTCATTAATATTGCTTTAAACTAATGTCTAGGAGCCCTTAGATCTCCTAAGACTCACAAATACAATTATATTTGCAAAATACTCCATGTGATTTTCTGTAAGAACCTTCAGATTTTTTAAATGAAGTCAGAAAGGGTACTGCTATATTTCAGTTTGTTTACTTATTGGGAATGTAAGTTGATTCAGTAGCCCCAGAAGAAAAGAAGTGACAGAGCAATAGGGGTTGAGAGAAAGTCCCCCTTTTTAATGCAGTCCCACCCACTTATTCCATCTTCCTTATCACTGAAATGACAGTTTTAGTATCTTGAGGTTGCTGTGAAGTTGCAGCATACTCTGGTTGAATGGTATTGGAGAGCAATCTTCAGCTTTGTCATACTCTACCAAGGCTATCAGTGTAACTAGTGAAGTGTTGAACCACCTGATGAAAGTCATATGGCAGCTATGGATCATGTATTCCATCTCCTTCCTTGTACAACAAACATTTATTATGCATGTTTGTAGTTTTGCGGTGTGTTGAAATATATGACACTACATAGTAAGTCTTTCAGTAGCATCCATCCTATATTCAAGTGCATCAGAAACTAGTTAGGAATTTCATAGATTAATTATCTTTTTCATCTTTGTTTTAAAAAGTGATTGCATCTATACATCTTATGATTACAGTCAGAAAGTTTTATAAAATGGAAGCTTTTTAGTATTTGGTCAGATTTTCTTGATGGCATGTTAGACAAAGGAACAGAACAGCTTTATTTACCTGACAAACTCCCATTAGAGACGTAGTGAAGCTTAAAGTGACAGATTCACTTAGGAGAGAAAAGAAGAGGACATTCTTATTTACTTCCTTCAGTTTATTATGTTTCTATTCCTTCACTTTATTTCCATAAAAGATAAACTTCCTAAGGATGAGAATGGAAGTATAAAACAGACAAACCCAATTCTTATATAACAACCTTCAGATATCGACAGAAAAGAATAGCTCTATCTGTGCTGTTTTAAAATCCAGCCATATAACCTTTGTAGACTGATCTTTACTACACTAAGAAAACAAATACTGAGCAAACAAATCAGCACACTGGCCTGTGGGACGTGCAGCCCTACTGGTCTTCATGGAATTCAGAAGCAAGAGATGTCCACTTCTGGGGGGAGGCTCTTAATAGTTTATTACTTACCTGTTACTACAGCGCCCTTAATCAGGGAATCGGTAAAGTTCACAGAAACAGCACATTCCCCAAGAAACCAGATAAATAAGTCAAAGTTCTGTCTAAAGTGCAGTATATTAGTTACTCTGGAACTTATTTACTTTAAAAGCAGGTGGCCGAATATGGCATGGAAAATGGGTTTCATTTTGCCTACACAGTAAAGAATTAGAAAGGTTCCCACAGAGAACATCCTTTCTAAATAATCTTATTTTTACAATGGATTGTTATGAAGATGTTAATACAGTCTGATAAATTTAAGATACATCTATTAATTTTCATTCACTTAGCAGCTATGAAGGAGTAGAGAAGCAACCTGAAGTGAACAAAGGGTCAAGCAGCAGGAAATTTATGCTATGAACACCAATTCACACCTGTTAACTACTGTGACTAGGCAGCAGACAACACCAAGCCTATCATTTAAATGGACTTTTCACAACTAGGTGTGCCATTAATTCACTGATTGGGGTCATTGAATCTGTTCCCTAGCAATTGTCCCAATTAAGTTGCCATGCTATTTATCAGAGTGCTTATTAAGTTGATTTGTGAGTGTGTTTGTGCACCTTTACTTTAAACCTATATACACAATAAAGAGCTTTTTCTAAAAAAAGTGTATTCCCACTAGTAAAAAATAAACAAAAGAGTCACACGTGAGTGTGTTAATAATGCAGGGTAATAACCTCAGCAGAGAAAATGAGAAAAAACAAACTAAGAACCATTAAGTAAGAATAAATCACTGGGCACCCAGACTATATACTGGAGAATTTATATAGATGCTTGACTAAAAATGTGTCTCCAGGTTTTCCTTTTTGGTTTTATTTGCCAAAACTCTGACTGTCTGTGAAGCTTAATTATAGATTTGATTTTCAACAGTGTCAAATGCTGATTAAAAAGGAGTTGAAAAGAGGCACAAATGAATGACTGCCTGCTGTGCATGGGGTTGTGTTCAATCATTGAGGATGCTTATAAGGGATCAATGAACAGGAACTCATTATATCCTGGCCAAAACTAGCCATAAGCCTGGGAAAGATACTTATCTGCAGTCCAGTCAGGTCTATGAGGGTTAAATTATATATTGTTTTTACTGTTGTTTCATTTCACAAAACTGCGAAAGTCCAGGCAACATTTTGTCAGAAAAAAACAATAAAGAATATGAAAAGCCCATCTTCACAGAACATTGGACATTGCAAAACAACCTACAGCTATTATCGGATATATCAAAACTGACAAGTAAAACTTTGGCTGTTGATTGAACAATATTTCACATAGACAGCACAGGCTCGTCCACATTCACTTTTAAATGGAGCTGCTTATCCTGGAGAACTATGGGTAGGAGGTTTATGAGCTTAATTGAATTGGTGGTATTTGGATGATTGAAAAAAATTGGTGACATTGCAAAACTGGTTGTTAGATTTTCAAGAGCAAAGCACCTCTCTTGCTCAACACTGAGCTTCAGGAGTAGCAGTGAATTTCAAGAGATATTAATCCTGTTCATATGCTTTTTCAAGGCACTCAGCTGTGGTTCATGTATGGATCTTTAATGTATTTGCAATTCATTTTCCCATGCCTAAAAGAAAAACACAGGACTCTACATGCTAAATCTTAATTGACTGACACATTAGTTTCCATGTCCTAATACAGCCTCATTTTTTCAAAAAAACATTTTGTCTCATTTGAAATTCATCTGCACTCTAGCCTTCCCCCAATTGCTGCCACTTCCACACACCTTTTTTATGTCTTAAAATCCTATTTTGTTATATCTCTAACTGTACAACTTCTAAAACAAGTAGTTGAAGTTATTTTAGAAGTAATTTTATTCTCATGTAGCCTACACAAAGGGAAATAGGAAAGGAGAGGCTAATGAAAAATGGTGTGTAAATTTCTGATAATGTTCAGACGCGTTAAATATTCACTTAAGCATAACCTTTCTGTTTACACTCATGGATTCTGTAGTTAAAAAAAAAAAAAAAGCACATACTGTTGTATGCATCCATTGTTGCTGACTGTCTACCTGAAAGTGCATCAAATGCCTCGTCCCAGGAGGCTGTTCTGAATAGAGTAGAGAGGGAGGGAGGGGCATGTCATCATAGGCAGTTCAGAGCTCTGGAATGACACCATGGTCCCTTGAGACTAGAGTACTGACATCCAACACAAGTCCTTGTTTTTCTGCAAGGTATTCTACTGAAATTTTATGATTGTCAGTAGTGCTTGGAAAAAAAAATGAAGAAAAAAAAAAGTGGAGGGTATCTTTTTCTCAAGGCATTTAAGTATAACAGTAATTGATCATTTTCCGATTGGGAGCAACTGACCATTTCATTGTAACAATACTATAAAATCCCATTTTTAGCATGTAAATTCAGCAGACAAAATAAACAGACCAATTATTCTGAAATTCATCTGTCACATCCCAGACTTCAGAAGCAGTCTCCAAGGGATATGGGAAATAACTAGAAAGTTTCTGACAGAAAAGACCTAAGAACAGTTGGGTTGTGCTAGCGATGCAACAAGTTCAGTTTGCAAGGCTTGGGAAGGAAGT
>NC_034410.1:55136682-55139182 GCF_002078875.1 Numida meleagris | reverse complement strand
ATTGTTTGATGTGTTTAATCTGGAATTATTCAACAGAACCAGCTTCTTTTAGTTCACTAATTTTGCATTTTTTCCAACAAAGAAACAGTGATAGAGCTGTCTTCTTTAAGAAATGCATTGTCAACTTCATATGCAGCACTTTATTATTTCAGGGTTTGTGGGTGAGTGGGGTAATGCTGATTCTTTCCAGAAAGAATTTTCTTCACATTGGAAAGGAATAGAATTGCTGTCTTTCTTATTATTTCCAAATTCATAACCGTATACTAACTTGTCCTTTGTGACATTCATATGCTAAATATGCATCACAACCAGTATAACTCTCATCTTTAATGTACCATTGCCAAAATTACCATACTATTACAAAACATTCTTAACATAGTGGAAAAAATACAATTGGTCAAAAATTCTAGACTGACATATATCTCATCTCACAGAATCATAGAATGGCATTGGTTTGAAGTGAATGTGTGATTACAGTTTTATGTGTATACAAGCACAGGTCTACTTCATTTTTGAGTGGCATATCAGTGACTACTGAAAATAAAGGAGACTAGTAAACTTTGTTGACGAGAAAGAGGGAGAATCTACAAACTATGTGGATAAAGACATAATCTGAATGAGGACTGAAAAGCAATGAGCCTGTCATTTTTTTTTTAATTTCACAGCATTGCAACTGTAAGTCAAAACTACCATTACCTTTGTTGCCTAAATATTTTGGAGTCCAATTTTCTCTTCATTTTATTTTCAAAGCAATTTTGTTTTTTGGTGACATTTTCAGGACGTGTAAAAAAGTCTAAATTGTGTTAATACATACAATCATTATATATGCAGTAGATAATTTCCTAATAGAGAATGAGAGTTTGAAACTTTATGTCCTGAACATGTGTTATAGCATAGAAAGGTTTACAATTCTTCCTTGGTTCCAAACAACTTCTTTCTGTAATCTTTGAAAGTTTCCTTTCCCACACAATTAGATTTACCTTGAAAAGAGATTCTCATTTTCTCTGGAAACTAGGCTGACTGCAAAAAACTTAATTCCAGAGCTTAGATGATCTTTTGGGGATCCTAGACCTAAGATATTTGTTTACATTTGTAGTTGTTTTTTATGGTGTTTTCTTGTTTGCTTTAACTTTATGAAGCAGTTTTTAGAGTCCTGAAAACATCTAATTGTAAAAGCTTGGTTTGGTGCATCAATGAATGCAGAGGATTTTTTTCTAAAAGTCAAAATTTCCCCTTGATTTCAGAGACCAATATGTATTATATCATAAATTAATCAGAACATCCACTTGAGCTATCAAACTTAGTGTCCCTCTGTAGTATAGCAGTCTCAACAAGTATTTTGATACATTTCTACTGAGAACAGGTACGTATTAAAGTTGGACAAAATAAAAAGATTATAGTTATAATGGGAGTTTTGTTGACAGCAAAGCTATGCGAGACATAAAGAGACCAAAATCTGCTCTAACCAACCTCTTTATTTGCATAGAAATTGTGATGAAAGAGAATGTTAAAAATAGGCAATTAAAAAAAAGGTTAAATTCAAGGTTAAAAAAAGGTTAAAATGTAAAAAAAAAGGCAATAAAGACAGAGGAGGACTTCAGAAGCATGTTCTCTTATTTATTTAGCTATTTATTTTGGCTTGAAGATTCTGTACACCTTTGAAACATTTCTGAAAATCTTGGTTATCAACTCAAGCTTCTGCAGTGCAGAGCAGCAGCAGCATGGCTGATAGAGCAGGTCAGAAAGCACAAGGCACAACTAATGGAAGTGATTAGTGGTGAACAAGTTAATGGGAACAGATAACACAGATAAATGCTATTGAGAACAGCCAATATGAGAAGATAATAGAAGTAGCTAATGACAAGCACGGCTAGTAGGAACAAATAGAAAGGTTTTCACTTCTGCGAAAAGACAAACTGCCAAATATGAATGAAAAGCAACAAGTGCTGATTTTAGCACACAGAGTTAATAGCTAACCTAATGAATGACCAGTTTCACCCCAAAGATCCAGTAGCCTTGGTTTGATGAGTCTTCAGTACACAATAAAAGAACAAGAACTACTTAAAACAGAGAGAAATTGTAGAGTTTTGATAGCAGCTCATCCTTCTCTGTAGCTGGACTCTTCTGTACTTGGACAACAAACTGGAGGGCAATCTACATACTTTGGCAACTCGGGTAGCTGTCATTCAGAGCGGTTGCAAATGGGCTTGCACAGAAATACAGCAGCAGTTATATGCCAGGGTTATTTTGTTGCTGTTTTTTTTTTTTTCAAAATGTTGATTCATATATAAATATCAGTTTTCACTCTTAGTGCCAAACTTTGCCTGTTTTGTCTAAATCCATTGCTTTGCTTAGTCCCCTCATTTCCTGGGCTGAGATAGGGTGATGTAATCTGCTAGACTGGAATGTTATCTTTTGCTGTCTAGAATTTGTAAAATGGAAGTCAGAATTAAAGCTTCCTTATGAATTTCATTCCGTTCTTTTTTTTTTTTTTTTTTTT
>NC_034410.1:55131086-55136661 GCF_002078875.1 Numida meleagris | reverse complement strand
AATCCCAATAGGAAAGCTTTTTTTTTTTTTTTTTTTTTTTTAAATAGTAGCCAAATAAGGCACTTGTGTAGAAAACATATTAGGCAAGATGTCTTGTAGCCCGAATGAGGTACTTCATACAAACTGAAATCCAAATGCTTCTATTAAATGAAGGATGTTCCAAAATTGAATATTAAGCACAAGTTGCCAACTGTCAATCAAATCTATCAGTGAACTCAACTACACTGGCTTAGAACTGCGTGCTACTGTAAACACAGTCTTCAATTCTTGTTGAAGGAAAAACCACAATTTAGCAAATGTTATAATCCTTTAGAGCAAGCCTGAATCTTCAAACTCAGATTGAAGACACAAAATCCTGACATCCCAGGATGAGGAAAGGAACTACACCTCCCAGGATATGTCTTCCATTACAGTACAAATGTGACTGCAACTCAGATCCGTGTAAACTATTGTTAAATACAAGAACTAGTATAGCCATTACAGAAATTCCTACATGAATATCCAAGTAACTTTAAGTCATTACTCTGCTTAAGCATTCTAGTGCATGGCTACTCACTTTTCATGCCCAGATGGCCTTGGCGACCCTTATATGTAGAAATGAATCTTTCTAATTCCACCATTCACAGAAATTTACTACTAGTGGAAAGCACCAATTCAGTCACCTTGCTGTCACTGACACTTAAAACTACAAATCTGTGTGGCTGCTGAATAGAGGTATCCTCACTTCTCTCTAATCCACTTGACCACCACAGCAGAGATAAGAAAAATCTTAAACTTAATCTCATTATAATGTAAAATATCATTGGATTACATGTGACGTCTTCCTCCTCATAGAAACCAAAATCAGAACTGAGGTTTGTCTGTATACAATATCAAAACACAGACGGAGTGTAGATCTGACAATTACAAAGTGGTCTTCTGTCTCATTATAAAAATATAACCACTGTTTTCAGGCAGTGATAGACAAGGATTTCAGTAGTTAAAGTAACAAATTCAGTAACACATGCCCTGTGATAGAAGAGCTTGGAAGCTTTGGAGTGTTTGAAGAATACTCCGTGAGGAAATCTGTCTTTATTTGGTAGCAATACAACAATACAGCAAAGAAAATACATCAAAACCACACAGTCCTTGATATTAAAATTCAGTGTAAATCTGAACTGACTTAGATATCTGAAGAATTTCAGAGACGTGGTAAGCCTGACTGGCAGTGAAGACCAAAGCAAAGAACTTGTTGAATACCTCAGCCTTCTCCATGTCTGAGGAAGCTTGTTCTCCCTTTTCATTTGTGAGAGGAAGTACACTCTCATCTGGCTGTCTCTTATAACCAGTGTATCTAAGGAATTCCTTCTTGTTATTTTCCAACCTCTCATCAAGTTTAATTCCATCTGCACCTTGGCTATCTTCATCTCATCTCTGCACATCCAGGCAGCATCCCCATATTCTTCCCAGGCCACCCCCTCCTGCTGTCACTGTTTATACTTTTCTTCTTTTCCCAGATTTTGACCAGCAGGTCCTCGTTCAGCCACACCAGTTTCCTGCCTCTTCTGTCTAATTTCTTTTGCTGGGAGATGGAGAGTTCTTGTGCTCTCAGAAAGGTGCCCTTAAAGTGCTGCCAGCTCTGTTCTGTTCCTTTCTCCCTAAGGAGAGTTTCCCAGGAGATCTCATCTAGCAACTCCCTAAACATCCTGGAGTTCAGTCTCCTGAAGTTCAGGGTCCTGACTCAATCTTGAATAATAATATTTTAGAAGAATTGCATTATGATTCCTACGAATTTAGAAAGCATTGCATTTCTTTTCAGCCTCCAAACCTATGAGATAAATAGCTGAAAAATAAAGCTTTTTCTCTTACATCAATATTTTAAAATATTTCAATTAAGTAACATTGATTAGGCTGAACAATTATTAACAGCCATCAGATTTGCATTTATCTATTATGGTAATAAAAATAAGAAGAAATTGTTTATAAAAATGATGAGAACTTTATTGCCTTTCTCATATGTATTGATTATTAAGCACTACTGAATACTGAGTCTTACTGAAATGTCGGGAGGCCATACAAATTTCACAATAACATAATGTATATGTCTTTTCCTGTAGCATCCATCAGTCCCTGCATATGGTCTATTGGTGTTAGGTTGTACAAACTGAACAAAACCACAACTAATTCCCCTAAAGAATTTCTCCAGTAACACTACTCTGGCTTCAATATTGCAGGCACACAGAGTTCTTCAAGTAAGCAAAACTGAACGAAGGTCTTCTGAACAATTCAGACCCAGCAATGCTTTGAAGCCTTTTTGATGAGTCACTTTCCACCAAAGATTGACTCAATTCCTGTTGCTCAGTTTTGCTATCATGAGATTCACACAAGCTCACAGTGTGTGTGGGCATTTGCCATCATGTCAAAGTCCTTCTGGATGGCATGTTATCCCCAAACTGGCTGAGTGTGCTCCCATTGGGTGTCTTAATATGTACGTCCTTAATGAAGATATTAAACAGTAATAATGAAGATATTAAACAGTATGCATCCCAGTATGGGCCTCTGAAGAATACCATTCATTTTTGGTTTCCATTTGGACATCGTGCCACTGACTGCATAACTCTTTGGATACAACCATCCAGCCAACTGATTGTCCATCTAATAGTCCATTCACAAAATCCATCCCTGTTCACATTAGAGGCAAGAATTTTGTGAGAACCATGTGAAAGGCCTTGCAAATGTCCACACAGATGACATCAATTGCTCATCTACTGAAATAACATGGCTCTCCATTACTTTGCTTTTTAATGCTATTTGAAGGCCCACAGATTTGAAAGCTTGCAGTTTTGTAAGAATTCAGAAACTTTTTTTCCATTAATGTGGGCACATTCACAGTGTACATCTTTTTGAGAGAAATCATATAAATTCCCTGAATCAGAGTACAGAACTGACAAAATCTGAGAATGTCTGAACATCTGTTTCTGTATTTAACTTCCCATGCATTGAAAAAAAAGTACATTAGGTAAACTTTGTCCATATTACTTCATCTATAGTGAATGACAAGAGCAAGACCTCTGAAAGTGTAGTATAGATAACAACTGCACAATTATAATTGGCACGTAACAAGCAAGTAAGAAACTCATTATTTTTCTGCCTGTAAACTGACTCTGATAACATTAGAAATGCATTCGTCTGTAAAAGACTAATATCTTTATTTTTATTATGTAAGCATTCACATTTCCAGTAAATACATGAGTTGACATCTTTGGAAAATCCTATCCAATACAAGATTGAACAGAGATGCATTTCTAGTTAATAATAAAATGACTTAATTATAAACTAATTGTTTATATATTACTTACACATCATACGCTAATTCTGTAATAGGAAGGATTTCCTTTTTACATACTCAGAAATACTTGCAAGTCTAAATGATGCTTAATTATTATTATTATTTTTTATTTTCCTTGAATATATAGTCACAGGATTCTACCAAGACATCACATTACATGACTTCTTTAAATGCAGATCATATCCTAGTAAAGTATGTTTTAAATAAATAGCACTAAAACAAATTTAAAATAGTACCTCCAATCCCTAAGGGTAAAAAAGAGCATAATGTGAATTAAAATCAGAAGACACTCAGCTACACTGTGCCTCTTCCTCAATCAGCATGTCATTGACTGTTCTCGGCTCCCTGTTCTGCCTCAGCTGGGACCATGCTGGGTTCTGGTAGCACATGCACGGGAGTGCTGAGCTCTATTCTGCTTTGCTGAGCACTGATAGCTTCCTTCCACTTACAAAAACATTCAGGAAGTCATTACTTTGCAAGGTTGACCCCTGCACATTTTGTTGAGTAATTACAGTAAAAGCATACCAACAAATGCTAAACAATAGCTTAGCATTTTACATTTTTCAGTCTCTACAAACAAAATGAGGCTCCTCTCTCCCCCAAGACAAAATTTTCACTAATTTACATAAGAATTTTGCTGGAGTAAGGACCTTGAGGCACTGACTGAACATTTATGCTTTGTAGTGGCTTTTCCTCCGTTAGAGAGTCTCCAAATTCCCATTGACTTTAATGAGAGCTCAATAGACAGATAAATCTGAGAAAGGTTATGCTTCTGGGATCTTCTGTCCCACTTTTGTAAAATTATTATCAAAATTACTTTTTCTGTATTGTAGCAATACTACTGTGATAGCGCCAAAAATCCTATTTAGAGAATTTATCTGCACACACAATGCTTTTGTTCTATTTTTCCAATTCAAAATTCTGAGATTTATTTCTTTATTTGTTTGTTTATTTATTCATGTAGGCTTTCAGCCACACTGGTAGTAGGATAAGCTAAAGTGTCTTCAGAGTAATAGTTCTTTACTACAAAGTGTTAATGAAAGATTCCTGTCTCAGGGAGACATTCGTGCTGTCTCCTTGGTTGGTGTTAGGGACACGGCATCTCCTGCATCAGCAGAACTGCAGCAATACAGCAAGACACTTAAGGAGGTCTTACCATGGCACAATGTGCAACATCTACATACTGATCAAAAGTCATATAGCTAAGTCACACTTCTTGCTACTATTCTAATAGTTATATCATTTAAAATCATCAAAGTTGTATTTTTTATGATTTATTTATTTGCTCTACAAAGTAGCAAAATGTGGAGTTATTTTCCCCATAATTTTATGGAGCAATATAAGGTACCACTAACATCTTGCTTACGGCACAGTTGTAGAAACTGTTTTCAGTAATATTTGTCATCTGGGCAGAGAAAGAGCAGTTAGTTGTTCCTGAAATATCTTGAACATATTTCTAAAATGTCACAAATGTTGGCAGCTTCTTCCCTAAAAGCATTTTTTGCTTTTAATATGGAGACTTTGAGCAAAAATGTTTTATTTCTCCATGGATAAAGTTTTTTTCATTTTGTTTTGTTTTAACTGATAATTTTGTGCTTAATCAGAAAGTCAATTCCAGGTATAGCTTTCTTAGCCTTTGGCAAAATCTGCAACACCCAAAAGGTTTTAGAATGAGTAAGAGAAAAGGGAACAGCTCACACAAAGTTAATTTCCGTATGAGTGTCAAATTCATTGAGAAACTGAAGTTAGTTTGTAACCTGGAGATTTCCTTATTCTCTCCTTGCTCCTCTAAGGAGCAAAACCCAGTCGTGCTAAAGTACATGAAGAATCACAGTGGATCAACTTTTAATTATTATTTATCTGGGAAGAGTCTCTTTATTTAATTTTAATTTCCAGACTGTTAGTGAACTTTATGTTTTAAAATGAAATGTAAGTTTAAAGTGGGTAATGTGAAGGAGAGGCAGCAGACAGATGAGTGATGGCTTGTTCACTGTAATTTGCCATTCCGGAACTTATACCTGTGTGGGGAGGTCTATGTTGCCCACTGCAGACAAGGGAAGAATATGCAGGGAAGCTGTTTGCTTCACAGCTTGTATTTCTGTTGCTTTAACTGTTGAATGTGGATCCTTCTCACCTAACCTCTGTGTTTCTCCCCATGATAATTAGCCATCAAATGATGACTCGGAAGGAAGGAAGGAAGGAAGGAAGGAAGGAAGGAAGGAAGGAAGGAAGGAAGGAAGGAAGGAA
>NC_034410.1:55103827-55130895 GCF_002078875.1 Numida meleagris | reverse complement strand
GGAAGGAAGGAAGGAAGGAAAGGAAGGAAGGAAAGGAAGGAAAGGAAGGAAGGAAAGGAAGGAAGGAAGGAAGGAAAGGAAGGAAGGAAAGGAAGGAAGGAAAGGAAGGAAGGAAAGGAAGGAAGGAAAGGAAGGAAGGAAGGAAAACAAAGCTCTAGTCTGGTATCGAGGGACCTTGCTAGGACAGTTAGAGGAATATTTTCTGTAGAAGCTAACTGACCATCCATCTCCCTTTTTAACTAGTGTCAAGGCTGGTTTACTTGATGATGATTTGATGCCCAGCAATTGCTCCCCTTTGCCCACTGAAAATGAGTGATGACAGGAGAACAGACGTCAAATAGAACAAGCTAAGATATTGTAACAGGGAGCTTAGCAAAGCTGAGTCCTACAAAAAAAAAAAAGAGCTGTTATAAAAGGATGAAGTTCCAGAAAACAACTTTTTTTACAGCGTTTTGTGGATAATGTTTTTTTTTCCAGATTTGTAAGATCTGTTTATCTTGATAAAGCACTCCTGTAGCATAAACCATAAAGACATGTCTCTGCTTGGAACAAATGACTCAGTAAGGATTTATATGGAATTTCTTAGCTCTGTTTGTGCAGGATTCAGCTGAACTCTGACATCTACAAAAGTCAGAACGAAAGAGAACCACTGCCTTTTCTCTGGCATCAGCTGCTCAGTGTGGAGTATATAAAACCGAAGAGCACAGAGGACTGCTGTATTTGACAGTCAGCAAGTTATATGTACTCCTGATGGTACTCTAACATCTATAGCTTTGGGCATCAGCACACTTTTTCCCAAGTTCTCTATAATAAGAGAGACAAAACTTGAAACATCACAAACTCATTGGATGCAATGACCTGAAGTATGGCTTTGCAGAGATATAGGTGAATAACAGCAAAACAAGAAAATGTTACTGTAGCGTAACAGCATGATAATGAGAATTTATAAAGTACCTTCATCTTCAAATAACTTATAAAATGCAACATTCATCATTTTAATAATAGTGGTTTTGTTTCCATGTAGATATGTGCATTCAAAAGCTGCACATTTATAATTGATATTAATGTAAATATATATGTACAAGTGTTCGGTAAACTATCAGCTGTCAAAAGTATTAGCCACACTGAATACTAATAATACCATGAATACAACGATGTTCCAGTGGATTTGCAAAAATAATTAAGATGGAGCTAATAAGCACCACTAGAATTGAGCTGAGTCACAAGATTAGATTTCTGCACACCCATTTTTACTTTCTGTCATAGTGACTGGTGGGACCTTCCCTCAGCAGAATGGGTGAAGTGACAAGGCCCATCTGGGCTGTCCACAACGCCCACAAGGCACCATGGCAAGAAACACAAGCACAGATGGGGTGATCTCTAAAATGGTTTTGAGGTCAGTCCACAGGGAAAGGCCAAAAACTAGGATGCAAAGGATCAGAGGTGGTGCCTGAGTTTTAATGGAGCTCCTGGACCTAAGGGTGGGATTTATGGGCACAGATGGAGGTCCCAGATGAGGACTGAATCCACTAAGGGTTCAGAGCCTTGCCATCGCTTTTACTCATAGAAATAGAAAGGGGTTTTACTTGTGCCATCAGTCTGAAATTACTTTTGTTACAGTGTCTTGTATAAGACTATGAGCTACAGAGCAGACCCACAAATGTATTTAGGTGTGTAGCATTCACTTTGGGACCCATTACAAAAAGAACTTAGCTGCCTCAGCGTTTTTCTGAATCTTTCCCAAGAAAATAAAACCCACAGAACCAGATAGTAAATTTTCCTAAATATAAAACTGTGTTGATTCTAAAAATAATCATCTAACCAACCTCTTATTTTATTTTATTTTATTTTATTTTATTTTATTTTATTTTATTTTATTTTATTTTATTTTATCAAAATAGCATGTTTTACTTAACTAAAATGATAATCTCTTTGTCAATCCATGAATTCTTGGGAGACCTGTGTGTTGAATTAAGTACTCCTTGTGACAAAAATTAGGAGGAATTCTGTGGATACACACTTTTTTTATTCTTCCATCAGGATTATAAATACCAATTTTCTTATCTAAGATTAGTTTTATATTTTCTTTTTAATATGTTATTTCCCTTTCTCTTACTAGTCACCCATTCTGTCCCTGCTTATCCTCCTTGGGAGAGATTCCCTGTCACAATTTTGCTAAGAAAACAGCCTGTGTGAATGTGAGAAAACTACTGGTGGTACAAGACAGAATTCAGAACACTTGTATATACAAACAGACTACCAACAACAGCTACAAAACAAAATGAACAACTGTGTTAATGAGTGAAACAGTGCTAATGTATGGTGGTAACCTATTTTTAGGGGAGTTACATTTTTAAATGTATTCAGAAAGAAAAACATTTAATTGGAAATTTAAAAAAAGAAGAAAAATATAACTGAATCACATAATTGTAATTAATAAATTACGAAGATCTTATTGTAGACGTCCTGAACTCAGTTATTATATGCAGGTTGCCCCAAAAGTAATGACTTTTTATTTCCATGTAAACTCAAACATATGTAAGTAATAACACTCTTTTCTAGACCAAATTCTCAGCTACCAAACACTATTTTTCAACATAATCACCACCATTAGCTATGCATTTTCACCAGTGATAAACAAGAGCCTGCATACCTTGCTCAAAAATTCTGCAGCAGAGCATGTGACCCACTGTTTCACAGATGCTATGATGACATTGTACTAGGAAAACATTGCCCACACAGTCTATATTTCACTAGCCTGAACATGGAAGTCAGAAGGCACCAAATCCAGACTACAGAGTGTGTGTGGTAGGACAGGCTAGCCAAGATTGGCAATGTGTTCCATGGCTTTCAAACTGGTACGGGGCCTGGTGTTATTGTGTTGCAAGAGAAAGGGTATCTTCTTCCCTGGTGTCATGGTTTTATCATTTTCGGTTATTGGTATTCCACATCATAACATCATGTAGTGTATGTACTTGGTTCTCAGAAGAGAAGGACTACTACATTCCCCACGGTACTATGCTCCTCTGTTACCGTTTCCAGTCAGAGGGAAAGATAAAAACTTGCAGATCACAAGACCTTGTTCACTCTTTCCGCCCGTCTCTCATCCCGGCAGAATCTCGCTCCCCAGCCGTCTTATCGTTGGTATTAGAGTAAGGCCTACCTTGATTTTTGGACATTTTCTCTCATTGTATTGGATTTATTAGATTAAATTGTAATTATATTGTATTATAGTGTGTTGTTTTGCATTCCGATATCTTATTTAGTAAGTTTGTTTCTCCTCAGATTGTTGCCACTGTTTTTGCTCTCAGGCCCATCTCCTTATCCTTTTTTTCCCTTTTCCCTTTCCTGGGGCGTGGGCCCGTGGGTCCCCCGTCCCATTCATCACAGCACCAGGCCGAACGCCCGTAAACCGTTAACACCTGGCCTGACTATGGAAGTTCAATCCTTCAGCTTAGTCAGCATCACAATGTAGTGATCAGAGCTGATGGTTTGTCTGGATTCAAGGGAATACAGAATGATCACTCGTTTCCTATCTCATTTGCGTGGATGAACTCACTGAGATGCTCTTCATTTCATGGTGTCACAGCTGTGCTTTGCTGGTCAGTACATGGCTTGTCGTTCATGCTGCTGTTGCCACTGCTGAAACACACCACCCGCAGCCTCACTATGCTAACATTCACTGTTTGGTCTCCATAAATGTTCAGTAAGCATCGATGCTTTTTCTTTTTTTTTTTGGCATGGAGAAATTCAATTACACATTTTTGCTTCATGAGCACTTCCATGTCAGATGTCACTTTGTCTGACTGATCCTCTGCTTCCCCCTGTTGCACGGCAACAAAAAAATGTAACGGAATATTGGTGGGAAGGTTCAATCTCTACTGCCATAGTACCAACATCTGCCTCTGACATATTGGGTCAACAGAATAAAATAGGAGGCATTAATTTCAGAGCAGCTGTCATAAATCAGTCTTCAGTAAGTACATCCTAGCAATTGTTAACAGGCAAGGCATATTTGTGATATGAAACTTTAATGAAAGCATATACAAAAAATCTATTTTTTATTGAGGTACTCTATGATGAATGAGTTTTTAATGAGACATAGTTATATTTATTCTTAGAGCTTATTTTGACAGAGAAAGAATGTTGCACTGAAAATGCTAATTGTACACATTTATAATTTACATCTACGCAATTCTCTTATTTCTGTTCTTGATAAAAATAGCTTTTGTGGTCTTTCATCTCCTATGTCAAACACACCGATGTGGGAAATATGTTTGGTGGAAAAAGAATATTCTCAGTTCACCTAAGCCCACGTTTTAGGATGCTTGAACACATCACACTTTCTATTAATACCCAGTGAATTAAAAAGGAACTAAAAAAAGAGGAAATGGATGTGGTAAAGAGAAATTTTCAGTCCCACAACATCATCGATGCTCAATGGTGTTTACTTTACTGCCTCTGGCACAAAAGGCATATGTGTAAATTTATTTACACATGTGCCTGTATTAGTCCAGGCCAAAAAAGCCAGAAGAATAGTAGCAGTTGATAAACGTATTCATGGCAGTTGGATTTAGATAGCACTATATAGCTTTCTACAGTAAATGTATCAATGACACATATGGCAAACTTCCAAGTTTGATGATATGTTGGTTTTTAAGAAAAAAATATGATTTTTCTGTATCTGAACATCATCCAGCCAAGATTAGGTGACTGTTTTATTGCATGTGCAACTGTAAATAGATATGAGAGACTAACATTTCCTTCACAGTATGTTTCCTGTAAATTATGGCCCTTAGCCTTTGCAGATTCATAATACAAGCCACACTGCTGTACCAGTGCCACTATTCAGCATTTGGGTGGTGAAAGGTTGAAAACTCTAAAGATGGATTTTGGCACAGTTAACACTCAGCTAAAATTTCACACTAGCTGATTTAAGCCTAACAGTGGCAGAATCTCAGCCAATAGCAAGTCTGAGCCAATGAGGTCAGTGCAAGACACCACAGAGGATTAGTGAGACTTTTGGTGGTGGACATGGCTCTGGTTCTTGAAAAAGACTTATAAAAATGTAGACAAATGAATCAGCTCCATATATTTGACATCTATTACAGAATTCATTTTGTGTCATCTATGTAATGGTAATGAGATATGAAAAGCCTTTTCTTCCTTTCTAAGATATCAGCATTAGTGACCCAGAATCAGCTCCAGTGAATGGAGAAGAATGAGTTCACCTACACTATAATTTGTAGTTCACTCACTCGAGGGACTTCAGTCTTTTTCATGAAAACCAAAGCTGTGTGTGCTCTCAAATGTGCTCCATTCAAGCCTGCATTGTCACAGGAAAGATTTGAAGGCATCAGTTTGAACTTAATTAAGGGTTCTGTGACTTATTCTGAAAATTCTTAAACAAAATATTCATCAAAAAGTTCTTAAGAGTCAGGTTAAAGGGAAGTTATTTGAAACTGCAATCTGTCAGTATTGAGAAGCTATTGTGAAAGATTATTACACATAAAATGCATCTTTCTTCATAATTATACACACCTAAATGTACAAAGTCTACTGCAGGTCCTGTTGAACTCACTGCATCTTCTGAATAATGTGTGGTGTCTATGGGGGAGTCCACTGAGTAAAGATTTATTTTAAGTCTCTGTCAATGAGTGCTTAACTGCTGTTAATTTAGAACAGTGGCTTGGGGAACTATATTTGAGAGTCACACACATATACAATGATTCCATTGTGATTGGTTTTATTGCAGTGAATGCCAGCAAGATTTTATTGAAGAGAAGCAATAAGAGGAGAGATGTTCTTTTCTTGTGTTGTAGTTGCTAGTTTTATTTTTTTGTCACAGCATGTAGCAGTGCTGGTTGCAGAAACTCAAACTTAGCAAATCTGTCTGCATAGGTTCTCAGGACAATCTAGTGTACTTAAAAAGGTTGTTCCATTTTGACAGTATCAAGCAGTATTGCATATATGGGTGTGTGGGGAGTATCTTTCACACTAATAAAAAACAATGTTTAATTGTGACACTTAGACAGAATCATAGAATTCCAACTACAGAGAGCATTGAAAGAAATGGAAGATCTCATGTTCTGAGGGAGAACGTGTGACTACTACACGGTAAAGCTGAAAGTGCTTTCATGGAGAGAAAGTATCAATCTACTTATTAATTCTACGACTATACTAATTTAAAAGAAATGTAAGGGTTGTAATCTTTATAGAAAAGAAATTGGCATCTGGTGAATTATAGCCCCCTTTTTCTGCCATTGTCAAAGACCTGCTTTTCTCAATAGTGATTCATAGTGAACCACTAATAGTGGTTCCAGAAAGCAAATGTTTTGTCTTTGGAATAAAGTGGCAGGTAATTTGCATTGTTTGACAGAACTTTCCACCTTATCTTATCTTAGTCGATCATTCTGTGCATCATTTGGTTTGAACATTGCCCTAGATGGGAGTTGAGAAAAGAGACAGCAAAAATTACAAGGGCAGCTAAAAACTAAGACATACTAAAATGCCATCTTGGTACTTAGGCTGCTACTAAAACAAAGTGATGTGGCCAGTGAATGACATGCCAGTTCTGGGGAAGGTGGTGCCATTATTGGGATTGCAATCTATCTATTAGCTAAACTTTGGTAATCTTTGAGCCTTTTTATTACTGAAGTGGGGGATAATGGCATTGTTTAAAAGCACCTGTAGCACTACATTGTCTTCCTGATTCAGTTACTTTGACCTTGTACTAACAGTTCTATAAATATTTTTCCCTGCTTTCCACTTTCTCTGAAAAAGTCCTATAGTTTTAAGTTGGAGTAAAGAGCATGTCTTGAGAGTTGTCATCAGAGAATTGCTGGGTTGAAAGCAGGGTATGGTGCTGAAGAAACTCCTGTTTAGAGTACAGAGAAGTGAGATGGAATTCAGTGAAAGTAGGATAAAAAACAAAACTTGTGGCTGCTAAAAGCCCTTGAGACCATTCTACTTTTGCCTCCAATTATCAGGAAAGCTGGGATTGAATTCAGCTGCTACCACACATGTGGTGCTGGCTGGACAAACAGGGAATATACAAATGAAGCACTGAAATTAAGAAGTCCTGAGGTCTCTGGGAGACAAAAACTTGATTATAGTATCTGTAGTGTAGTTCTTTCCTCACCTTGGTCCATCTCCTTTTCTGCTGCAGCCATCTTCTTCCAAGAACATAACCAATTCCAGTGGTTTCTAGACCTCAAACTACACTTTTTCTCAAGACACAGATCTTTAATCAAATCTTCTGTTCCGTTCTGAAAGTGTCAGATGTGAAAAAGATAAAAGGACTAAATTATAAGAAGAAATAGTGAAACACAAAACACAGAAACTATACTTACTTTGTTGTATTGTACTGACATAAAAACTATTGTTTCCATTTAATAATATGTAATGCATTCCCTGGAAATGTGTAATGTGAAAATCAAAAAAGTTATTCTATTGTCTATTGTCATGTTGTCCTTTATAACCAGACTAGGAATCACTTATTCCAAGTCCAATTCCCCATACTGTATTGTTATAGCTTAATTTCAGTAAAAAATCAGAAATGATCTGCATGCATTTTGCTCTTTACCATATTCATATAGACTCTATTTATGTTTGCAGGAATTGTATTTTTTATGTATTGAGAGCTAGATACTGAGGCTTGAGTCATGCATACCAGTTGAAAGAATGGATAAATATTGTATTTACCTAAGTGGTGTGCTATTCGTTACTGATTTTTTTTTCACTATCTTGCAAGAGACATTGCTATGCCCCAGGGACATAGCTATGCCCCAGGGACATCAATATTTCTGAAATTAGTAAGGAATGGTCTCTAATCCTTTGGGAAAAGTGCAAAAGCTTGACATCTTAATTAAGAATTGAGTTCTAGAATTACTGAAAATCACTAGAACAAAGTTATGGATCTGAACAGAATTTCAGGGGGTAACTGAGAATATTCTGGGTTTTGAGTTGTAAGCCAGGCTGCACTAATCTTTCTAGCTGTGTAAGAGTCTTGACAGCTTTTTAGCTGGAGGAAACAGAATCTGTTAGAATTGAATTAAGGTATAACACTAATATGCATTAAGATATAATATAGCTTTGTTTAGTTCATCTTTGAACAATAAATGTTTTTTTCCTGTTCTTTGAATTATGATGAAGATAATATTTTAATTCTTTTATGTGTGGCTAGTGTTAAAAACAATGGTCAAGTGGCTGGCAAAGAGATATTTGATACCCAGGAGAACTGTGGCCACAGACCAATGGTACCATTTTCAGAATGTTCAGCAACACAGATGAAATCTCAAGAAATAGCTTTCCCAGTAAGCTGCATGGAGGAAATGAAAGCTCATAAAGTGTCAATTTGGAATAGATGCCTTCTAGTGGTAGGTCTAGAAGGATTAGCCAAAAAATTTTGGCAGGCAAAACACCTGGGAAACTGCCTGAACTGTGAGGGTAACTAAAAGTTTCCAACACTGATACAGATAAGCCATAGACTGTGGTGATATAGGTAAAGTATACTGAGTGTGGCTAGCATCAGATATTTCAGGAAAAGGTACGGCACACCTTAGCAGAATAATCTGCTCATAGGATGCAGGTGTATTTCTAAATCTTCACTGTTGTTTGTGACCTGAAGCACGAGGGTTTATATCCCCTCTAAAAATGTTTTATCCTATCTGATGAAACCGTGGAAGTTTTTTATGATTGAGATAAATCTCCAGTCTTTGTTTTAACCTTTTCAATTCATTGTTATTTTGTAGAAATAAGTTCCGCGGGGTAATTTTGTATCATTTTATAAAATTGTTTTAATTTTTAATCCAAGCATTGACCATAGACCCAAGTGCTATGTGGCTTCTGAGTTATTACCTATGAATAGACGCCGGGATTATTACACGTGGAAAGAGATACTGAACTGGTATAAGAGAACAGACAGGCTTTATATGGCTTTGTGTCTGCCCACATTTCCAATGCAGTAATGGTTTAGGACAGGAACGGGCACCAGGAAACAGCAGTGTTGCTGGCATGCAATTCCATGACTACATTGAAACATATGGGTAACTTTATAGTTAATAGCTGTCTTTGTAGTGCCTAAGTGATTCAGAGGCCCCTACACAGAATTTTGAGTTATGCACTTTAATGCCACTTTTGTCTTACCATAAACTGCACCTTGCACATCTTCATCAAATAGTTTAACTATTCTGAATGATGGTCTTGAGCTCACTGAACTCTTGAATTCACTGAACCTAATGGGATTTTTTTGACACTGATTTAAGGAAATTGTGTGGCAGGCATGTTATCAGTAGAATTAAATACATAACGTAGTGACAATTAGCTTAGCCTCTGCAATTAAAGGCACACATAAAAATGAAAAAGTGAAAGTAAATATGAACTAAATATGAACGTGTCTTATAAAACTATGAACAATAATTGCTTAATGTTTCTTTGCTGTTTGTTTTTGTTTGTTTTTGTTTTTATTTAGGTTTTGAACCTAGTTGTTCAGACAGAGGAATTCTTAGTGAGAAGGAAGGCTTTTAGGACCATCTTCGTGAGGGAACTGTCCCTCGCACTCTTGCTGCTACAACAATCAAAGGCCCAGTAGGGCCACAGGTTGTTCCTTTGTGACAAGTACAAGTCCTTACTGAAAGTCCTAGCCTCCATCATTTTGGCATACTCCAAGATAACCTGGAATTTGGTTGTCTTAGTTCTTGTGCATCTTCCAGTCAGCGCATAGTTGGAATAAGCCACACACCAAGAGTAATTCAGAAGATAATGAAAACCTATAGCTCATAATATTTAAGATGGAAGTATATTGACTGCTTGCATGTCCACCAGTCTCAGAAAATGTTTATGAACTATGGTCTTAAGACGCATCACTGAAATAAAAACGAGTTATGATTTTTAAGTAAGGGTAATGAAATAGTATTCACCTAACCGATACAATGCAGCTGACTTGTCAACCTTCTAACAGTACACAACAACACCCACACAATATCTGTCATAACAGGAAATGAAGAGCCACACAATCAATTGCACCTGTCAGGAAACGTGGGTGAAGAATATAGTTGCTGAAATGAGAATTCAGCAAGGGTTAACACTGCTACAAGAGTAAAAAGATTTAGACCTTCTATCTCCTAAACTGTTTGCAAACTGATTTTACAACTCATACAAAACTTAATACGATTGCTGCATCTTGAAAGCATCTTTGATTCATTTAAAAGACAGAAGTTGAGTCTCCAATAGCTGTGCTATTATCTGCATTATCATTAGACACTGTGTAGTGTAGTAGTACAAAACAGGCTGTTTTTTTCCTGGGAGATTATTAAGTTACCCTCCAAAATCGCAGTCTTTAATGAAAGCATCTTTCCCAGTACCCATCTTTGCAATATGGCCAAGCAACCTCTCCACAGATACATACTGATATTTTCTATGTGCACACACACAAAGAAATTCTAATTGAAAGAATTTTTACCCAAAGAAAACAACAGAAAGGATCAACAAACATAAAACTTTAGCCTGTGTAAATTAAATGGTTCTGCTGCATTAACTTCATAAAACCATAATCCTCTCCTCCATAAACTATTACATGCACTGCAACATACCTGATTTATGGGGTGTAGAATCAATGGGAAAAAATTAATGCTTGAAAAACATATTAGAGACATTATTGAACAGATTTTAATTGAGATTTGATTTCAATGCCCCTTATCCACATGATTAATGAGTCCTACCCCTCGACTCCAGCAGGCAGAAAAGAGAGTCTTTAATATGACAATTAAGTATCTGTCTTTAGGTTTTATGTAGCTCTCTCCTCAGATCACTTCATCAGTACAGTGTGGCTTTTGTGCAGATTAAATTGAAGCTCAATTTTCTCTATTTTCCAGCACTTACTTATGTTTTATGACAAGCACTAAATCAATTTTATGCTATTATTGATTTTTTCTTAAATGGACACAAACCATTTCGCCTTTTGCCCTTCTTTTCTACTTTCCTTCTATTTCCTTTTTTCACTGTATGCTTGATATACAGCCAGCTGAAGAAATTTCAAAGGTTTCCTGAGATTTCTGCATGTTGTGCCAATTCATTCACTTTTTACAACATCAGACCTGACAAACTTAACCTGGAATACTATCAAAGCTTATATATTCAGTTAATGTGACAAGGTCTATAGGTCTACAGTTGGAGTTTTTCCCTATCTTATTCTTAAAAAAAAAAAAAAGTCTTCAAGGTTAGTTCTTCCCCGTTTTCAATTAGAAAATAAATAAATAAATAAGCCAGACAATCTTTCTAATAACTTCTGAAATATTTGAGCTGCAACTTAAGCTATAATTTTTGAAACAGTCTTGAAATCTAATTAATACATCGATGTAGGGAGAACCCATTTCATTGCTTGCAGGGGAAAAGGGCATTATCTACAAGGTGCAATAACTCCTCTGAGATGAGGCAACAGCTAGTGGTACACCATGCAATTAAAAAGCTCCAAGTTCTCTCGGACTCTATCCTGTCTGACTTATGGCAAAAATTAACAACTGCCTTAGGCAATAAAAGTAGCACAGTTTGTAATCAGATAGCTTACTTTTTTGGCAAAGAATTACACATTAAGAAGGATCAAAGAAGGGAGGAAGAAATGTAATTCAGATAACAAAATGGGTTCGCCTTTACATTTTCTGGCTGTTTAGGGTCATGGAAGAGGTTACGAAAGACTGTCCTCTTTCTTTTTTTTGTTTGAAGTTCAGTATGCCTGAGTCCAGGTGATAAAATTGATTTTTAAAATAAGTAAATTCATTTTCCTTAAAAATCAATAAAGCTTTTCATTGTGTTGAGTATTTAGCTAACAACATTTTACTTGTAAAACTTCAAAGTATTTTTAAAAATGTGTTTGAAAGATTAAAAGAAAAAGAAAGAAAGAAAGAAACAGCAGCAACAGCAGCTTTCCAAGTAACACCAGTTTACCTACTGAATCAAAGCAAACAGTGTTAACCTCAATGATACCTGTTATGACATCTTTCCTTCCTTCAGGTTAAGGGGAAATTTTAGCTGCCCTGAATGATAGATTTTGGCCTGAATTTTTAATTTTATTTTTTAGTGTGATTCTGTTGTTTATACATAGCTACTTATGATCGTAGTAAATAAATGTACACACAGAATATGTAGGATTGATAAAGGCATTTTATGGAGCCCTGGGCAGGGAAACAAAACAAAACAAAAAGTACAACCAGATTAATAAGCCAAGTAAACGTAACTTGATTATGAAAAAAAGTCTTGAATTTAAGCATAGTAGGGGTTCAGATGCTGTTGCTTATATGAAGCACAAGTCAGATTATGATCTGATAGTTGAAAAAAAGTTGAGCTATGCCACTGTGCTGTAGCTCCCTTCATTTATAGAATATTGTGCACTTTTTGCAAAAAAACATACAAGTAGTAACATCAACTTTCATGATTAACAGGAGACTTGAGGGTTTTTTAAAATTATTTCCTGGTTTCTCTTGACTTTGAGGTACAGAGTATCACAGATTAGCTTGCATGCTGCTTTTCTACTACATATTAAAAAAACCCTCTCCTTGCCAGTGCCAGATGCATGCGATGTGAATTCTGTATGCCTGTAGCAAAGAGCAGAGGTGCCCTGCACTCTTTTCTTCTAGATGGCACTCAGATCCAGAGTGGTTACAGGTCAGTGACTACTTAGATATACACTAATCCAAAATCTTGATACACCATTTTGTTCCTCAACAGAAAAAGCTATTTTACTAAGGGCTCTTTAGCTGTTTAGATTAAGGGCTCCTTACTCATTTACTCAATTTATTTCTGTTTTGCTGCTTTCTTTGTTATTACCATCATTGCTGTTAATATTGTCAACTTTGTTACTGTTGCTAAAATAATACTAATCACTACACGATGTTACATGATCATGTAAATACTGCAAATGAAGAACATTACTAATGTGCTTAGTACACATCTATGGAAAAGCTGGTCTGAGTTAAGTTTCCTGAACATTTCCCTATTCTGTTAGAATATTTTTTCTCCTGTGATTTACTCTTTTTCCACCAACTCAATTTATATCCTTTTATTTTTAGAATTTGTCTCTTACAAAATAACATAAAATAAAATTATACTGTTCAAGGCTCTTCATGAACAAAAGCTGTTTCTTTTTTAAGAACAGATCCAAATAATTTAAGTATAATGTTTAAATGTTTATAATTTTTCCATCTGGCTTTTCTAATTTGCCTTTTTATTTAAATCAACTTTATTTAATTTCTGTTCTAGTGTTTTACATGCCCATATTGACACACAAGTGGATCCAAAAGAAAAGCAGTACTATACGCTGCAGATTACAATAGCTTCTTGACACATCTGATCAGAAGTTTTATTGTAATGACTGCAAAGCTGACTTAAGTGAAAGAGATGGCTGAGCCAGTATATTTGGCATTGTGTGGAATAACGTCTTAAAAAATTACATACCTTCATTCCTATAACATGCTTGGGACTGTTTGGGAACTATTTGATTACCAGGTTTAAAAAGCAAGCATGTAGCTGAGTTCCCCGTTCTACACTGAACATTCATCCTGTATACAAAGAAGGGCAAATGGCCACAGTAGTCCGATCTGTTGAAAAAAATAAACCTGTTTACAAAAACAAAGGCAAATGTGAGTGCAGACGAACAGAACTGCTTTTTCTTGCTGTAGGTGAATGGCATCACATGCTTCAAATTCAGTTATATTTTTTGATGTAGCATTGGAAATGATTTGTTTTGATCGAAGGCTTTGAAGTTCATTAAGCAGCCCTCGATACGCGGCAAGACAAGACAGTAAAGCCAAAGAGCTTGCAGAGTATTCCTCGGCACAGCATTATCAGCCACAGCCTTAAAAGAACAAGAGACCTTTGTGTTTTGCCCATGCAGAGAACGTTGTCAGCTTTCTGAAATGAATTGCAAGCCTAATCTAAAATCTCACCGTTTCAGATCAATAAATAGTATTAGCTTTGCATGCCAGCACCCCTCCCCCGGACGGACACACACAGACAGACGTGTGTTTCCTCTTCCTCCCGGCAAGCAGCACCGCAAGCGATGTGCTCAGAGGAGACCACAGCGCTCCCGGGCAATGGGACAGCACCCGCCAGACTGGCTACCTGTTGGAAACACGGGCTATGCCAGACAGGCCCGTGAGCCGCACAACTGGAATTTCACCTTTGTTACATACGTGGAGACATCTGGGATATTTTAGGACAAGCTTTCCCGTAGCTGCCTGCGGGCAGGATCGGGCCGCGCCTGGGGAGATCGGTGCAAGCC
The DNA here is from genome assembly GCF_002078875.1 of Numida meleagris. Classification (NCBI taxonomy): domain Eukaryota; kingdom Metazoa; phylum Chordata; class Aves; order Galliformes; family Numididae; genus Numida; species Numida meleagris. Next base: position 55,116,620 of record NC_034410.1, on the reverse strand, counting down.
GCGCTGGCCGGAGTGGTCGCCTAGCAACAGGGGTGGGGGTGCGGATGCACTCTCGGCGCCCGGCGGGGCGGCCGCCGTCAAGGGCCACTAGTCCCTCTCCTCCTCGCCGCTTGAACCATCTTAGCTAGGCAAAGTACCGCGAGAGGGTGGCCAAACAAGAAATGAGGAGGCGTGCGGGGGATCAGGAAGAGGAGTTAATGAGCTCAGGAAAGTCCCTCAGGGAAACAACACTGTGGCCTGAAGGCCTTGGAGACACAGTCCTCCCCTGGGCCCACACCATCCCCACCTCCCCCTCGCTTCGCTTTGCTTCCCTTCCCTTCCCCTCTCTCTCCAGTGGCTCCAGTAAAACACCTTAACTCAGCTCTGCCAGGGAGAAAGGGAGGGGAGGGGACCACCTTCAGAGTGCAGCTGGAACTGGAAGCTGTCTGCCTCAGCCGTTAGAAATATGTGGAGAAATTACCTATCATTCCCTGTAGAGACATCCAGCAACCATCCCAACCCAGCTTTTCAGTTCGGTGATAATATGCTCCTATCAGTTTTAATAGCCCCATGCTGGATTCAGGAGGTATTATGGATTGTACAGCAAGCATATTGTCATTAAATTAAATTTTCAGAACATTCCCCAGCTCATCACAAATACCACAGAGAGTAATCATAATCGGTTCTCAACACATGTGTAATTGCCTTCAGCTGGCGTTTTTTACAGTTGACATTGTTCAGCAGTGATAAGGTGATTGGTGATTTGAATACACAGCTTGTTTCATAGCTGCCGTAATTGAAATATGGTATGTGTGAATGGAAGATTACATTAAGACCTAGGATAATCACCTGACATGAGAGTAATTGAGTCTACAATCTGCCACTGAGTCTCTCAGGGAGGGCTGAAATGAAAAGAAGCCATTAGTAGATTATGCCACTGCTGGCTTGGCTCGGCTTGGTGCTGCTCTGCATAGCTGTGCCAGGCTGGTGTTCCTTGGTAGTGGGCTAGGCACTAGAGGCAGCCCCAGCGGGCACACAAGGTCAACTGTATCCCCAGTGTCAGTGAGCATGCCATGGGGAGAAATGCTCCCTGCTGCCTCAGGAAATGCTTCTTCCTTGTTGTCCCCTTGGTGGAGGAGTAAGGTCCGATCTCACATCTCCCTTTGGGAGAAAGGAGAGATGGGGAGAAGATGTTCAGTGCTAGTTTATCCCAGGTGGTTTAGGCGTACATAGTCATGCATTTGGTGTTTATCCGTCTTTGGGATGAAAAAAGCCTGTTGATTCTCACAAAAATAAATCAAGCAGATGTAAGGGCAATGAATACGTTTCTGTATTTCAGAGCTAGTAATTGCTTTTATGGAATTTTAAAACTTAGATAATTTGGTGGGAAACTATGAATCTGATATTGTGATCTGTTTGTTGACCTAAAGATGCAGTAAAATGTTTGCCCTTATTTATTGGTGTTTTTCATGATGTGAACTTCATAAGATACTTGATTTTTAAAGACTCAGAGTAAACTGAGGTTAATTATACAAAGGGTAACCAAGAGGAACAGTTTTATCTAACCTTTAAAAATAAATGTAATAGGATGCCTGCAAATCTGAAACAAATATTTACTCCAGGTGTCCAGACTTAATGAGCAAAAACATAATTGCTTTTTAAGGAGAATATTTTATTTGTCAGTCAGTAAGGACAGTCTTGTGATGGAGAAGACAGTCTTCCTTTTTCCTTTCTTCCTTTGGAAGGCAATATTGCATAGGTTGTTGGTGTTTGGTTGTGTTGGGGTTTTTCTTTGTAGTTTTTTTTTCTCCTTCCCATATCTACTGTACATACAGATCACAAACCCTGAACAAAGAAGAACTGCAAACCCAGCTGGGATAAACATGTCAGAATTAGTGTTAAGAGGCTGATGCCCAGAGTGTTTAATGGCTTGAAAAGATGATCAAGCATTTATGCAGCTACCCCTTCAAAAATTATCATTGAGCCAATGATAATCCAGTTATAATAATGACTACTGAGTCAATTAAGCATAGCATGCAGAGAAACTACTTTTTGTATTAAATAACTCAGTCTCTTTTTTTTAAAAAAAAAAAAAAAAGAATTATGAAACCAGCAATTTTACAGGAAAGCTGTAATGTTCACGTTAGAAGCCTATATTCAAAGCCATATCGAGCGTAGCACAAGTTAAGTGGTAGGGCATAATTCCATCACAGTCTGGGGTTCTCCTTTGAGATGCTGAGACTCCTGTTTCTTGCATAACTTCATGGTGTGTGGTAATTTTTGGAATCTGAAATTCATTTGTACTGTCCTGGAAATGGCTGCTGGAGACAAAACTCTGCACAGTCTTCTCTGCATACAACTAATAGCTACTTAACAATTGCCTGGTAGACTTTTTCCTTTTTCGCAACTTCATCAAATTAGATTTTCATACCTGGCAGAAGTATCTTGCACATTTTTCTCATTACCACCTTTCCAGCACTTTCTAGGGCAAACCTAAAGATGTAATGTTAAAAGAATAGTGATTCAAGATAAACTTGTTTATTCTTGTATTCCACTTGTAGTACCATTAGCCAGAAGGAAATTTTCAGACAATTAAGGCCTATATAATCCAACACTGTATCAGTACAAATGGATATAGAACTGGATATAGTGGCAGTGATGATTAACAGATTCCTAAATTGTGCAGTATCTTCCTCATCACATTATACACAGCGTGCACCCAAGGCTACCACTGTAAATGCTGTAGCCATCACCTTTGTATTGGTGAAGGCTGCCTGATTTGCAAAAAATGTGATCATCGGTTATATGCAAAAGAATCAACTTAATTCTTGGATCACAGACTTCATCTGTACGCTTGAAAGTTGTAAAGTCTCTGTTAGCTTAGAGGGAAAACATAACTAATTTTATCTGGAAGACAATGAATGAAAGTAAACATGGAATATATAATACATTCAATCACTTAAAAAATTGAAGGAATTCTGGTCACCTAACAAAGTTAAAAATCTTATTCTCACTTTTATAAAAATAAATTGCCTTTGAAAATCCATTTATCTTGATTGAAACAGTGATGGTGGAGTCACCAGGATTTAACCAGAAGACAACAATATAGTTGTTGTAGAAAAATAGTTATCTAAGCAATCAACTCTGAGGAGGTCTTAAAAGGGAATCCATGTTTACTCTGTGAGTAAACTGCATGGTTCTTTTTCGCTCATGAAATCTTTCCTTGGTTTTATGAAACTTGATTTTTTTTCAGACCTAGATGTGCATGGCATTCAACAGTATGATGAACTGTATAACCTAAGGAAATTCTTGCAACGTGTGCTCTTGAACATCAGTAACCATCAAAAACAAAAGGGAATTCTTGAAGCCTCTGGGCAGTTTGCTCAAGGATCTGTTATGGGAGCTGAAAACCTGAAGTTGTAGAGTCAAAGGCTTTTGAGGAAGTTGGATAGGACAGAAACATCAGGAGGGAAAACTGACTTGTCTAGCTTTGAGGGGTGCAAAGAAAAGGATCTTCTTCAATTTCAGTATTACAGGTAAAAAAATAAATCTTGCTTGAGAATCTGAACATAATTCTGACCAACAAGGCCTTAAAGGACCCTTTTATCTCATTACTTCTGCCAAAGGCACTACAAATCAACCTCTCTAGTAAACTCCAAGTAGCTGTTACCTGGTTATTTCTTTGGAGGTCAGAGAACCAGTCTCTACTTTTTATCTCATATCTGTTAGGAAGTGGACAACTCACATGTTCTCATCTCTTTTTGAGAAGTGTGTCTAGTTTATTCCACTTGTCAGGCAAGTCTCTGGGGCTGTGCAGCCAATAGGCTTGTCTATGGTCTATTAAGAAAAATATTCCCATCATAACATTTTCTCTACACTCTATATCCCTGTTTATACTGTGTCTAGTTTAAGAGCAGTGGATTCAAACCAGAAACAAAAGTATGCTTTCCCTTGAGCTATGCTAAATGTCTCTGCTAAAAGTTTCTTTAATATATATTGAAAAATTTAAGACAAGACCCTGCAACTTTGCAAGTAGGGCAGACAGTCACAGCTTTGACTTGTTTGACTATAAATTGCAGAAACAATGCAGCTTAAAAACAATACAGTACTACTGTATGACACTGTCAATATCATTTATAGCACAATTTTACACAAAGGCAGAAGTATCATAAAAAAAGAAGTAAGTCTATTAGGTGCCCTAAAATGCCTTATGTCATAAATAAGTCAGATTTCTTAGAGGAAAGCAGTAAAGTTCCAACAGATTCGATTTTTCCCACTAAATAATCACCCTGACCTTTTTCACTAACTTCACAATAACAGTTCTTGAAGAAGCAAGCAAATACACTAAGGGATTCATATGGCACACTCATGTTTAAAGCACAAAGAGAATGCAGACGAGCAATGACGGACAATATTAAAGCAGTGGATTTAACAGGAAACAAAAGGATACTAATCAAAATTGATGGACCAAATATTCATAAAGGAATATATTGACAAAATACCAGACCAAGGAAAAATAAGGTAGATTTGGAGATTTTAAAGGTTTCTTGCTAAACAAATATATCAGTGTATATTTGTAACATATTTATATCATACCAGCATGTATTATAAAAAAATAAAAATAAAAATTTCAAAGCTACTTCTTTAATTAGAAAATTAATCATGGTTGTCATACAGAAGTTTACATATAAATTGATGGAGTAGCATCTGGCCTGGATTTGGGACTGGAAGAGTATTATTAAGCTACTTAATGCAGAATTCCTCTTTCCTATAGTTGTTGTTGTTTTTTTTTTTCTTTTTTTGACATTAAATATACTAAATTCTACTACTGGGAATATTTTATGACTACTGCAAAAATAACATTGTCCTGCTAGTGTTGCATCTTCTGCTGAGAATTCATACGTTGCAAGAGGTAGCCATCAAGAGGATTTTTACGCTGTTTTTCATATCAGAGTATAAAGAAACACAATTTTTAAACCAGAGACAGCTAAAGCCTTGCCCAGTGTGAAATCAAAGGTTTTAGACATAAAATCCCTGAGTATTTGACAAGTTAAATGCAATTTTCAAGCTAATCTAATGCTCTGTTATTTTAATACTAATGTAACACTCCAATATTGTAATAAAAACCAAACTGCATATGTAAACATGCAACTTTTCTGTGGAATATCATCCCAGTGTCACTAATAAATTTAATCATACACAAAATGAAATATATTACTTTGATTTTAAGCTTCTGAGCTTTCAAAATCTACAAAACAGAAAAATAGTTTTGGTTCATAAATGAAAAAAACAATCACAGACAAAACATTTATCACCTGAACAAGGTAGAGGAATATTAAGAAGACTGATGAAAAATAAGCATGCACTTGTTCCAGAAAGAGCCAAAATTGCTCTATACTTGCTGAAATAAAACTAAAGCATTCAAATTAGAAGAGAACATAAAAGGTCCTAGATCAGTAGCTTACTACTTTCTAGAAAACCAATTGTTTACTGCTGCTTTCTGGCTGAACAAAACTCTGAACATACAAAGTGATGAAATAAGAAGCAGTTCAACAATACAGAGGGTTTTATTTTTATACAGAGGCACTTTAAAATTAGAGCCAATCGTTCTGTTTTTTCCCTTTTCCAGCTATCAAATCTTACTTTCATATGCAGCGATTCCTAAGAATGTAACGCTCCAGTAATGTATCAGCTAACCAGGGATCCTGAGGGTTCAAAATGTATGTGCATAAGTAAGTTGTGAATAGTGCATATGTGCAAATGTTGAAAGTACTCGTGATAAAATCAATAACCTAGTATTTTCTATCTATATCTTTCTGCAACTAATACTCAAGATTTGTTACTTTGATTTGAACTTTTGTATATTACTACATGCTGGGTGCTCCACGGTTTCATCAGTAGATATTTAATCTTATTTTATTCAGTGGTCTCCACATGCAGCCAATATAGCTCTTCAGTATATGAGTTCTCAAGTACTGCTCTGTGTTGTTCTTCATAATATCAATATTGTTTACCGGTTAAAATGATTATTACAGCAAATATAATTAAAGGCCATTTGTAAATTGAACTTCCTACTGATCCTCTCTGAAATACAGTATCTTTTCAAATCAATACAACTACAATTACACCTGAGTCTTGACTTACAAACCAAGGAAGTTTTACTTCCTATCCAGCAAGAATCTGAGGAAAGAATACAAAATGAATCAATAGTACTTCAGTTCATCTGATGCCTGTTCCAGTGCAATGGGATATGTAGACATCTAGATATAGGTAATACTTCATCTAGCTTCAGTTTTTTGAAAAATAATCCTCACCATGGTTCTAAGAAGCAGTGTTTAGGCTTTCTCCTTTGAGCATGGGAAGTTGTGGCTGACTCGGGTCTCCAACAACGACTCAGTCCTGTTTTGAGTTCCAGTTCTAACAAATGCTTAGCAGTTGCCCACCTTAGAATAAGTTTTCATTACTCTGTTGTCATATTAGCTTTAGACCTTGCTATCAAAGAAGACATACTTATTCTTACTCAGTGATGGTATCAGTGCCTACCCCAAAATAAGAAGTACAATTCCAGAATGCCCCAAAGTTACTCTCTAGAGACAAGGCTGTTGATGACTTATCCTAGATCAATCATCATTGAAGGTCGCCTGTCCTATTTGGCAATATTTGCTCAGTAACTAATAAAGATCAGCCTGCAGTTATTTATATTAGGTTATCATCTCTCCAGGGTGAAGCTTAATCCATTTTGCAGTGTTTTTCTGAGCAAGACAACAGGAGTTTCTCTGTCTGAAAATGAATTAAGTGCATGGTTTCTAAATATGGGATCTGACATTGTTCTTGTTACAAAAAGCAATTTATTCCCCAAAAGGTTTACACTTCAAAGGTTATATAAAAAGGTTCAAATATCAGTGCTATCCATTTTTCAATTACTGGGCTTCCTAACACCACTAGCTTTTGGACAGATAAGCAGTGGTATCAGTTTTCTTATTCAGCATCTCATAGGTTTCCAATCCAGCATCCCAAAGAAAGCAAATTTATTGTAATACATTTAGCTGTTTTTTGAATCAGTAGAATCCTGATTGTTTCCCACAAGACTATATAGAATATCAAATAGTATCTTAAAGGGATATTTATGAACTGCTAGATACTAATGATTGTGATTATTGCTGTAGATTAGAAAGCTTGACTATGGACTGACTTGCTTATCATTTTTTTAATAGTAGAAAGAAAATAGACTTAATCTACCAAATAAAATTGCAGTATCTTTGTGAAATAAAAGTCTTTTAAGATGATCCTCTCTTCAAACTCTATTATACAGTTCAAGCAAACAAATATGAAAATAATAGAAAGAAATTTTGCATAACATTCTGTGTATGTTTATTGTTTCCATAACAATTATTAGTATCATATTTGAAGACATAATGATAATAATGGCTTTTACCTTTTATTAAATAATTCTTTCTGGTCAAGGTATATCATTCAAATATAGTAAGTAGGTAAGCAGTAATTGAATTAAAATATTTACTTTTTATAAAGTGAATAAAATTATTTTTGCTGTCATTTCTGACCATACTTTATGTGCAACAGAGCACAGATTTGACATATTTTCATTGGCAAACTGTCATGGGGAATCTTTCAGAGCTGTGGATTAGCACTGAGTCATAGCAACATGCAGTATTTGTTTCTGCCAGAAGTATCTTTGAGGAGGAAGGAAAATACTGATGAAGTCTAAAAGTTTGTATGATAGAGCAGTTTCTAAGTCTGCCACAAACACTCATTTGATGCAGTATAAAATATTATAAATTTGGATAGAGTAGTTTGCAGAGAGTCATTGATTTACTTCTCAGATGAAATAATAAAAAAGAAATGAAATGAAAAAAAATGAAAGAAATAATATATGTGGGTATGAATTTACTCCAAAATTTATTATGTCTTATTATTTCAACATTTCAGTAGGTCAAACATATTTCTGCAGAAATAGAAATTAGAACAGAATAAAACAAGGTGTTAAGTCATCAAAGGCAGATTTTCCCAATTTAACCTTTTTGATAAAATAAGTTACATTTTACAGAAAATAAACTGGTAAGCCATTTTGAGCCTTTAGAAAACAAATTAATGTGACAGGTTAATGTAGAACTACATGGAAAATAACAGTAGAGATGGAAAGTACAAGAAACATAAAATAGCTAAATTGTTGATTATGGGAAAGTCTACAAGAATTATTGAGAAGAAGGAATTTCCTGGTAGAAGAAAGGATTAGTCTTAAGACTAGATTTATTTAATAGTTTCATGTGTGACATGGGCAAAATACTGGGATTGCACTAATCAAATCTGGAGAGAGGAAAATATTGTGAGACACTGTCAATCTTAAAGAAGATTATGCACATAGAGCCCAAGAGGGGTGGGGGCAGAGGAGGAATTGAATAGACAAAATGAGATGACTTACAGCAATCCAGAATGAAACTTGACTTTCAGGATGTTCCGAGTATAAACTAATCATAATGTAGTTGGAAAAAAAAGACAAAAATTACTTTAAAAGACATGAGTGGAGATTTATCCATTTCAGATGGAGAAGTGTTAACATCATGCAACAAAGTTTGCTTATCTCATCTAGAATAATTCTTAAAGTTGTCATTATTCATACTCAGAATTCAACTGAAAATGTGTAGATAAACTGCTACTAACACTGTCATGAAATAGATGAGCTACATAAACTAAGAGACACTCAACATAGTAATAAGGAGGATAAAAAGATGCAGACTGTCATCTATAAATTTTGTGTCAGTCAACACAAAGAAAAGCAGAGTTATTACAAGAAAAGTACTCTTCTGTCAACAAAAATAAAAATTAAATAATGAATTTTAAAAAAAGCGATATGGATTGTAGAATGTCCAGAAATATACACAATCTGGAAATTGAAAAAGATATTCTAATCATAAAACAAGTGAGATAACTTCTAGTTAGGGATAAATCTGATTTTGAGAGGCAGCTGTGTAAATTTTCTGTGTAATATAGTTGATACCAATGGCAAATGATGGGACTGATAACTCAAAAGACAGTTTTTCATCCCAAACCCTATGTTTCTATTGAAGAAAGAAAACACACAAGTGAAATGTAGCTGAAATGAATCAGGTAAGCTATTTATAAAATAAGACGTATTCCAGAAATCTAAGGTGTTGTTTGTCTTCATGCTGTGATCATGAAGAAGTTTTTAAATCAAATACTACTATTTGGAATGACAATAAATTTTACTAAATTCCTCCTCCCCTTTTCCTTTTTGTCTCCCTAAAACTATATTTTCCTGCAAACCTTAAGCCTGCTTTCAGTAGATTTCATTAGAGTATAAGAGGCTATGGAGGTGGGGCAACTAAGCAATGTCTACTTCATGTAACACCAGCAGGATGTTCCCAAGGCAAAATCCACCTGAGGGAAGGGCACAATATTAGGTTAGTCTGAATAAAATAGTACTGGATGCAGAACTCTCTTATTTCTGTCTGAAACTTAGCCTTACCTGCTTCACCTGCAATGTGATGCAGAGATATGGAGCCATGAAGGATTTATCTTTTTTGAAAGTGAAGTAACTGAATTACGATTCGGTTTAAGTGCCTGCTTGAAAACATTGAATATAACTGCAGAATTGCTAGGGTATTCATAACTGCTACATTCATCCTGTGGTAAATATGCAATTACTATGTAACGTGCACGTTCAGGCAAAACAAGAATCTCAGCGAATGCTTTAAGCTTTTTCTTAATTAATATCTCATATCCAGGTCTGACTTTAAAATCAATCCCTTTACAACTAGTTCAGTTATTTATTTGCAAGATTTTATTACTATGGCTATTGAGATACTGTTACTCCTATTGTACGGAATCAAATAATCAAGATTTATCATTACAATATCATGATTTACATGTGTTCCTATATATATATGTATACATCTCCTCAATTACAAAACATGGATGTGAGTGTAGCATCAGCTATTTCATAAAATTCTTTGAATTAGGCATTTTTGTTCTACTAGCAATGGTTAGTAAGATAAATACACTATCCTGAATTAGTTATTTTCTTTCCTCCATTGATAATTAGCACTAGAGGGGATGGCTATGAGATACCTATTAACTCCAATTGCTATGTTTAGCAGTGCATCCAGAAAAAATACATTATCAGTCTCAGTAAAAATCTGCTTCTTTTCTCCTGTTTATTTTAAGAACTTATCAGCCAAGGGAAACTTCCATCTGTGGCAAGCTCTCACACTGCATTTTGTTCAAATTGATGTTTATGTTGTGTATTGGGCATATCAATACTTGCATTACTGCCTACCAGTGTTAATTTCTTCTGACTATGGAGGCAGTAACAAATTTACTATGATGATCTTGGGCTAGCAGTAAGGAATCATCAGTGTTTATGTGAATCGTGTCATCAAATGGAGTCAAATACTGCCACATTCAGATGTATAGTTAGATCCATTGACTTTAGTGAAGTCAGGAAATAATTTGACCCTTTTATGTAAAAATTAATGGAATTTCACCTTAGTGCAAAACCTTACAAAGTTATGAATACTTTGAAGTCAGGTACTTCCTTGATGAAACAGCTATTACTCATTTTCATATGGTTCAGAAACTCTGTTCTGATAATGAATCCTCACTCTCATATCACTTTAGATAAATTGTGTTTGTAGCTTAAAGTAAGCAAATGTTGATAAGTTATATTGATCTAATACAAAGAATAGTATACTGTAAATTGTTAGAAGTAATTAATATCTAATAGCATGGATGTAGACACAATGATAACATAATTAACGTTAGGCAGCGTATGTGGTCAAATGAATTAACTCTCTACTCATAAGAAAACTAGATACCCTCGCACTTTTTTCCTCTTGAAGATAACTGACATATCCAGTAAAGACTATCATCGAAGGACATGACATCAGGGTACAAGTAAAAGGTAAATTCTCTGGCCAGGAGTGAGAAAGGAAAGTAGACTTTGAATGCCTGGCTTCTGCAGCTGATGAAAGGTCTGAATAGGCACCTGATCATAAGTGTCTCACTCTAGTTGTGATCCAGAATATAATCTCACCTTCCATTTGTGTCACCTAATGATCACACTGGACCCTGCACAACTACTATAACAAATAAATTTCCACCACAATGACTTCAAAGGATGAGGGGAAGATGACTTCCTGTATTCAGTGATACTGTTTTTCACCTGTGTTACTATATTTGATGTAATGACCAGAGCATTAATAATGATGGCCACTGTGAAAAGTACTCTTTAAATACGAAACTGAAGTCAGTCTTATAGACAGTCTTCAGTACATCAAACAGTTATGGTAGAATTCAAAATTGATCTCAAACAATTGAGTGACAGAAAAAAAAGAAAACAGGATGCTGTTCATCAGCTATACATGGGAAACAATACATTTTGCAGTAATCTACAGCAGAAAGTACAAAATGGCTAATGGAAGAGAACTGCCTAATCAGCCTCTATACCAAACATGTCCAAGGATTCAAATAAAGATAAGAAACTGAATATAACTCATCAATGTCATACAGCTACAGAAAAATGAGTATAAGACAGGGTTCTCTGGCGGTCAGGTGAAGTCCCAGGTGACTGGAGAAAAGGAAATACTGCACGCATTTTTAGGAAAAGAACCCAGTGAACTACCAACATGTTAGCCTCACCTCTGTATTGAGGTGGATCATGGAGCAGACCCTCCTGGAAGCTATGCTAAGGCACATGGTTGAAAGGGAGGTGATATGGGACAACCAGCATGGCTTCACCAAGGACAAGTCCTGCCTGAACAGCCTAGTGGCCTTCTAAGATGGCATAACTGCATCAATGGAAAAGGGAAGAGCCACTGATTTCATCTATCCGGACTTCAGTTAGGCCTTTGACACGATCCCTCATAGCATCCTTCTCTCTAAATTGGAAAGATATGGATTTGATGGGTAGGCTGTTCAATGGATGAGAAACTAGATGCAAGATGGTACTCAGAGTGGTGGTCAATGGCTCAGTTTCCAGATGGAGATCAGTGACAAGTGGTGTCCCTTGGTGGGCGGTACTGGGACCAACGCTCTTCAACATCTTTATTAATGACACTGACAGTGGGATCAAGTGCACCCACAGCAAGTTTGCGGATGACACCAAGCTGTTTGGTGCAGTCAACACACCAAGGGACGGGATCCATACAGAAAGATCTAGACAGGCTTGAGCAGTGGGCCCAGGACAATCTCAAGAGATTCAACAAATCCAAGTGCAAGGTCTTACACCTGGGTTGTGGCAACCCCCACTATCAGTACAAGCTGGGGGATGAAAGGGTTGAGCACAGCCCTGCCAAACAGGATTTGGGAGTACTGGTGGATGGCAAGCTAGTCATGAGCCAGCAAAGTGCCCTCGCAGCCCAGAAAGCCAACCGTATCCTGGGCTACATCGAAAGAAGCATGGCCAGCAGGTCGAGGGAGGTGATCCTGCACCTCTACTCTGTGGTGGTGAGACCTCACCTGGAGTACTGCGTCCAGATGTGGAGTCCTCAGTACAGGAGAGACATGGACAGGTTGGAGGGCCTCCAGAGGAGGGCCACAAAAATGATCCAAGACATGGAATTGCAGATGACACCAAGCTGGCAGGAAGTGTCGATCTGCCTGGGGGTAGCAAGGCCCTACAGAGGGATCTGGACAGGATGGATCCAATGGTATGAGGTTCAACAAGACCAAGCGCTGGGTCCTGCACTTTGGCCACAACAACCCTAGGCAACGCTATAGGCTTGGGGCAGAGTGACTGGAAGGTTGTGTGGAGGAAACGGACCTGGGGGTATTGGTC
>NC_034410.1:55036981-55103087 GCF_002078875.1 Numida meleagris | reverse complement strand
GATATAGTGTTGAGAGACATGGTTTAGTGGGAAATATTGGTGGTAGGTGGATGGTTGGACTGGATGATCTTGTAGGTCTTTTCCAACCTAGCTGATTCTATGATTCTGTGATTGTATGGAACACCTCCCCTAAAAGGACAGACTGGAAGAGCTGGGGCTGTTCAGCCTTGAGAAGAGAAGGCTCCAGGGAAACCTGATAGCAGCCTTTCAGTATCTACTTGGGGGACTATAAGGAAGAAGGGAACATACTCTTTGGCAGGGTCTGTTGTGATAGAACAAGGGGAAATGGTTTCAAACTAGAACAGGGGAGATTTACACTGGATATTTTTACAGTAAGGGTGCTGAGGCACTGGAACAGGTTGCCCAGAGAAATGGTGGATGCCCCTTCCCTGAAGTCATTCAAGGTCAGGCTGGTCCAGGCTCTGAGAAGCCTGATCTATCTGTAGATGTCCCCTGTTCATTGCAGGGGAGTTGGACTATATGTTAAAGGTCCCTTCCAACTCAAACAATTCTGATTCTGATTCTTTCTTAATGTGGCAATCCCTAAAGTGTCTTGCTCTGAAATAAAGAAACAAAAGGGCTGATTTTTATGAGTGTGTTTGGCCATGTGTGACCACAAGATTTTCCACAATTCAGAATCCTTGACATTGCTTCAGTGAATCCCCGTTAAGACACACATTGCAGCTCTCTGCAGAGCAAGTATATTTCCCTACATATTTTTACATAGAGACATACATGCACATAGAGAACTGCTAGGATCACTGACAATCCCCTGTCCAAAGCCTGCAATTTGTTTTCCTAAACCAAGCATTTATTCAGTTTTGTGTGTGTGTGATTAAAAATTAATAAAGTCTTGATGGTGTCCAAAAGTCTTTGTTCTGGTTCTCCATGTAAATACATACTGCCAGAGTTTTAGTCTTAAAGGTACTGCATCTCATGAAAATCCTGGGCTTGGTTAAAGTGGGAGTGTACTGCTACTTTGCACTTCCTAAATATGTGCAAAACCATACATCAGCAGAGTTTGTCTTTGTTAATACCCATAGCTGTGTCCTGGGATTGTATTGATAAGAGAAAGAAAGAAAACATTTGTATGTGTTTCAGAGCAGTCAGAGCCAAAGCAGCAGAAAGATCATTAGAGAGGATGGAGCTGGAATGGCAGAGAGAAGAAAATGAGGACAAAATACTTCTGCAGCTTGCCAGTAAGAAGAATAAGTGGCATTTATTACTTACTGTCTTTTGTGACCCCTTCTCTTATTTATACTTTTATGGAAGCATTATTTACATTTAATTCTTTACATTACTGCAATAACTCGACAGTGGATCAATCTTGTACTCTGGGTGACTGCATGAGTGCAGCAGAAACTAAAATCGTAACTATTATACTACCTCCTTTCCTCTTTCCATTCCAGTCTTCTGTAAAAAAAGAAAACCAGCCGGCCAGAGAAGAGGTGCTATTAGTCTCACCCTTGCTCTGCTCTCAGTCACAGTCTCCACCTTCCCATCACCAGCAGCTAATTACGGTTTTGTCCCCTGACAGTTCCCCTCCAGTTGGGTCTGGCTCCCTGATCTACATTCTCTTTTACAGTCTGATGCTTGTTTCAGTCCAGCAGCTGTGCCAACTGAGGGCACAGGAGTAGTAAGCTCTGTCCTCATTTTTGCTGCCCAGACCCATTCTCAACCACTGTACTCAGAGCAGCCACTATGGCTCTACTTTTGCTTATATAAATTCTATAGCACTTTTTTTTTATCTAGAAAAACATTCTAGAATAGATGGAAAACTGGAAAAAGCATATAGGAACCAGCAAATTATTTTATTACAGAAAGCACCAAACACCCTCAAATAATCAGCAATGCTATCAGAACTATCTATATTTTAGGTTAGGATTACAGAAACAAAGGTTTCTTTTAATTTCTTTTAGTTTCTTTTAATAACTTAACAAAGAATATTTGTCTCTGATGTTTGTTTTTCTTTTACCTAATATTTTCCAATTTAACTTCTTCTAATCGAATTATTACTGTCAAGTCACAGGTTGGTAATGAAATATCCAACAGAAGCTGAAGGAAGGCATTGTTCTAATTACAAAATGGAAGTATACCTCCAAAAGAGAAACTGACTTCTAAAAAAAATAGTCTGTCCTAAACTTTGGACATAGTGCGATATCCATGTGACACATTGTTAATGCGTGAGAAGCAATACTGTTATTTACAAATAAATTCAAATGAGGCATCAGTTTGTTGAACTGTAAGTCCCTATATGGTAAAAAATTTCCTCAATGCAAATAATAAAGAAACAAAGTATACTGATGTTTGTACTGAAAGCATGAAGGCTCAGTGCATTTATTCTCATTTTTCATAGAAGAAATGGAGGAAGATCAGGGAAGGATGAGAGTCTCGTGTTTACTCAATTGTATTTTATTTAACAAAAGTCCCTGATGTTGCAGAACACCAAGTTGTTGGTTTTGTTAAATAATTAAAGCTGTCTAGGAATCTGTTTCACAAGGCAGGTGAAAAATTAAAAAGTTCCAGGCAGGAAACAGGAGATCACTGTAGTCTTGAAAGCAAGTAGATACCAAGTAAAGATTATGTAGCAGCACTCACTAAATTTTTTAATGCCTTCCAACCAAAGCTGAAGCAATGAAACAAGGCAATTACACAAGAGCAACACAGAACAAGAGATGTCAGCGGTCATGCCCTGCCAATAATGTTCTGGGGATAAAGTGAAGTTCCTGATAAGGTGGAATAATTTAGAAAAAATTAAAATCATCATCAGCATATTTACACTTTCATTTTGATTTAATTCTATTGGACTGCCTCCTCCTATATCTGTCTGTGGCTCACTTTCTACCAATATTTATTGAGGAAATATCATATGAAAGCGTATCACAAGGCCTCTTGGGCGAGCTATCATGGAAGTTTTGTTTTAACTTCTCACACCTTTCTGCCAGTATGCAATGTAATAAAGAGTTCAAATCAAAAGCTCATAAGTAAATTGTGTATAATAATTTTGTTTTGGACATTTAACAGAGACAGATTAAATACAAAGATATTACAATATTATATTAAACACCTACTGAGCACATTCAGAAATATCAAAGTCAATATCCACTTCTTGATAATTCTTGAGTTTAAATCACAGAATCAGAATCATAGAATCACCAAGGTTGGAAAAGTCCTCTAAGATCATCAAGTCCACCTGACCACCTATCACCAGAATTTCCCACTAAGCTGTGTCCCTCAGTACAACATATCACAGAATCACAGAATCACAGAATCACAGAACAGTAGGGGCTGGAAGGGACCTCTAGAGATCATCAAGTCCAACCCCCCTGCCAAAGCAGGCTCTCTAGACCAGGTTGCACAGGTAGGCATCCAGATAGGTCTTGAATATCTCCAGAGAAGGAGACTCCACAACCTCCCTGGGCAGCCTGTTCCAGTGCTCCGTCACCCTCACTGCGAAGAAGTTCCTTCACATATTGGTGCACAACTTCCTATGCTCCAGTTTATGGTCATTTCCCCTTGTCCTGTCCCCACAGACCACTGAAAAGAGGTTGGCCATGGCCCTTTGGCTCCCACACTTAAGATGTTTATAAACATTAACAAGATCCCCTCTCAGTCTTCTTTTGTCATGGTTGAACAGACCCAGGTCACCTAGCCTTTCCTCACAGGGGAGATGCTCCAGGCCTTTATCATCTTTGTAGCCCTCTGCTGGACTCTCTTCAGGAGATCCCTGTCTTTTTTGTACTGGGGAGCCCAGAACTGGATGCAGTACTCCACGTGAGGCCTGACCAGGGCAGAGTAG
Source organism: Numida meleagris (assembly GCF_002078875.1). Classification (NCBI taxonomy): domain Eukaryota; kingdom Metazoa; phylum Chordata; class Aves; order Galliformes; family Numididae; genus Numida; species Numida meleagris. The sequence continues at coordinate 55,099,288 of NC_034410.1, read as the reverse complement.
AGGGGGAGGATCACATCCCTTGACATTCTGGCCACACTCCTTTTAATGCACCCCAGGATCAGATATAGTCGTAACTGTTATCCTTTTCCTTTTCTCTGTCTTAGGATGATGTAAAAAGTTATGAAAGTCCATCCACATAATGGAAGAGGATGAGGTTACATTCTGCTTTCAGGCACTATTTGGGGAGATCTTTTTCAAACTGGAATTTATATGTATTCATCATTTGTTGGCTTGTAGACATTTTATGTTTCTCTAGTACAATAGTTGGATATTCACTGAATGCAACAGAATTATTGCTCAGATTTTTTCAATAACAGTACCCAAAAGTTTCATTTCTCTGACAAAATAATTACTTTATTCTCTATTATTTGGAAAAATGTTTCTCAAAAAGTTAAATAAAATCACTTCTGAAATATTAAGAACATTTTTGTGCTTTTCAACTGTTCCTGAATGCCAAAGAGAAATCCACAGACACATTTTTGATAAACATAAGAAGAAAGACGTAGTAAATCAAGCCATTATTTTACAACAGGAAATTTGGTTCAGGCTGTGTAACTAGTGAAAATCAGGTGACCCGCAGATATTTCAATGTCTTGTGCATCTCAGAGTATCTCCACTAAAGCTAGCAGGCATTCGTCACTTCCAGATTCTACTTGCTGCATTTATTTTATTAAAGCAAAACTCATTTCAAAATGTCATAAGAAATGATCATATTTTCTTCTGTTAAGGTATTGCAAATAATTCTTTCCACAGTCAGGACCCTGTGTATCTAGTTTCAACCTAGGAGGAATTTTCATCAGATGTATAAGTTCTGGAAAATAAGAGGTTTTAGTGGAAATGATATCTTTAGATTAATTATAGCACTGCTATCAGGCATCATTATACTGTAATAGTTTATGAAAATTCCCAGATAGATTACATCAATTGTAATATGACTTTTTATGGTATGTTCTACAAATACCCATAATTTTTAATGGTTACAATGTGACTTACATAAAAATCAGCACAGAGGACAGCAGAAGGCAACTTGTAAGAAAGCATCGGCAAGCACTGCAGACTGATTTCAGTTCAGTACTACTTTCTGAACTGTGGTGCACATAGTCATCTCTCTCTCTCTCTCTTTTTGTTTGTTTGTTCCTTCTTCCCTCTACCTGAGTGCCATACCAGTTAGCATTTTTGGTTCTCTAAAATCTACCTAGTCACAAAGGTAGTACTGTGTGATTACTACTAAATGGCAATTAGTATTTTCCCCACCTCCCAAAAAATGTTTGTTTATTTATTTACTTTATAGCATAGAAACATAAGTTTAGATTTTGCTTTCTAGCATGAAACAGAACATTTTAAGTTGGAAGAGATCTTTGTAGATACATTTTCTGACTCCGGTTCAGAACAAATTCAGATGGATATTGTCAGGCAAGTTCTGATTTTTTTCCAGGAATGGAGATTCAGTAACTTCTCTTGGGAACTTGTGCTAGCATCTGATATCTGTCATGGTGCAGAAGATTTTCCTGGCCTCTAATCAAAATTTTCCTTGTTTCAACTTGTGACTATTGCATCTTCAATATGAGTTTATCTCCTCTATGACCTCTTATCTAGTAGTTGTAGATAGCAATATTATGATGTCCCTCAGACTTCTTTTCTTCCTAAAGCTGAACAAACTCAGCCCTCTCAGCTTTTTCTCATATGGCATGTCCTCCAGCTGTCTTGACCATCTACAAATCAGTGTGACTCTCATACTGGAGAGCTCCAAACTGGACAAAAATGCCAAACTGATGGGGAAAGATCCCTCTCCTTGACTTGCTGATGGCAATCTTGCTAATACAGCCCAGTATGCAGTTGGCCTTCTTTGCTGCAGTGGCAGACAGCTGATTCATATTGACCTGTCCACCAGGATTCCCAGGGTCTTTTCTGCTGTTCTCTGCCATCACTCCATCACTGGACTTCTGTTGGTGGACAAAGGGAAGGCAGCTGATTATCTGCTTGGACTTCTGCAAGGCCTTTGACATGGTTCCACACCACATCTTTCTCTCTTACTTTGAGAGATAGGGGTTCAAACAGTGGACTATTTGGTGGATAAGGAATTGGTTTGAAGGTTGTAGCCAGAAGGCTGTGGTTAATGGCTCTATGTCCAGGTGGAGACAGGTGACAAGTGGTGTCTCCCAGGGGTCTGTCTTGGAACTGGTACTCTTTAAAATCTTTATCAATTACACAGATAATGGGATTGAGTGCACCCTCAACAAGTTTGCAGAAGACACTAAGATGAGCGGTGCAGTTGATATGACAGAGGGACCTTGATCAACTTGAAAGGTGGACCCTAGTGAGGTTCAACAAAGCCAAGTGCAAGGTGTTGATTACTCCTCTCTACTCTGCCTTTATGAGGCCTCATCTGTAGTATTGTGTCCAGACCTGGGGCCTCCACCACAAGAAAGCTGTAGAGCTGTTGGAGTGGGTCCAGAGGATGGCCACAAAGATGATCAGAGGGCTAGAGCATCTCTCCTATGAAGACAGGCTGAGGGAGCTTGGCTTGCTCAGTCTGGAGAAGAGAAGGCTCTGGGGAGACCTTCCAGTATTTAAAGGGAGATTATAAACAGGAGGGAAACCAACTTTTTACATGGGTTGATAGTGATAGGACAAGTGGGAATAGTTTTAGATTAGATGTTGGCGGAAGTTCTTCACTGAGAGGGTGCTCTGGTGCTGGAATAGGCTGTCCAGAGAGGTTGTGGATACCCCATTCCTGGAGGTGTTCACAGCCAGGCTGGAGGGTGCCCTGGGCACCCTGATCTAGTGCTTGATCTAGCCATTCGCAACCCTGCCCATGGCAGGGGGTTGGAACTAGATGATCTTTGAGATCCCTTCTAACCCAAGTCATTCTATGATTTTCTGATTTTCAACCCTGTTCTGAAGCTACTCTGCTGAAGTACGTATGGCCCACAAATTTTAATTAAATACTGTTGCTCCAGCTACAAACCTTTACAGATGTCATCCTAAACTTGCTACCAACTAGACTTTCTAACACAAATCAAAATCTTTTGTTCTGGTTTCAGCTGGGATAATTTTCTTCACAGTAGCTGGTATGGTGCTGTGTTTTGGATTTAGGATGAGAATAATGATAGCACAACAATATTTTAGTTGTTGCTGAGGAGTTCTCACACAGATCCAAGGACTTCTTTCCTTCTCATGCTGCCCTGCCAGCATGGAGGCTGGAGTTACACAAGAAGATGTGAGGGGATAGAACCAAGATAGCTGTCTGAGACTGGCCAAAGGGATATTCCATAATATATAACATCAAATGGAACAATAAAACTGGGGGAGTTACTGGGGGAGAAGTTGGGCAAGTGGGACTACCGTTACTTGGGAACTGGCTGGGCTTCAGTCAGCTGATGGTGAGCAATTGGGCTGTGCATCACTTCTTCTGTGTATTCTTTTTTCCTTTTCTTTTCCTTTTTCTTTTTTTTCTTTATCTCTTTTTCTTTTTCTTTCATATTAAACTGTCCTTATCTCAACCCACAAGTTTTACATTCTTTTATTTCCAGTGGTCTCTCACACCCCTCTGTAGGGGGGAGTGAGTGAATGATTGTGTGGTGCCTAGCTGCCTGCCGGGCTAAACCACAAAACCATTCAACCCCTATGTCCAGACAATTTACCTTCATATCCAGTTATCCAGTCCTTATCTCAATAATATGACTAAAGTGATATTGTGGAAAACTTTGTCAGCAGACCTTCTAAAGTGAATACAGACAGTAACCGCTCATTTCCCCTTATCCACAGAGCTAGTAACTTCATCACAAAAGGCAACTGGGTTGGTGAGGGAAGAGTTGCCATGGGTAAATTCACGTTGGCTGTTACTAATAACAGGCATTTGCGTTACACATTTGGAAATTAGGAGGGCTGCTCCAGAAGCGATGCTTCATATCATTATGTTGGCTCATGACATCAGAGGCTGATGTTGGTGGTATGGCAGTAGAGATTGAACATCTCCAATACTCCATTAAATTTTGTTGCCATGTGACAGAGGATAGCAGAGAGTCTAACAAAATGGCATCTGACATGGAAGTATGTATGAAACAAAGATGTGGAACTGAATTCCTCTGTGTGGAGAACAATAGCACCCACTGACGTCCATGGATGCTTGCTAAATGTTTATGGATGTCATGGTTTTGTGATTTTCGGTTATTGGTATTCCACATCATAACATCATGTAGTGAATGTACCTGGTTCTCAGAAGAGAAGGACTACTACAGTCCCCACGGCACTTTGCTCCTCTGTTACCATTTTCCAGCCGGAGGGAAAAGATAAAAGCTCGCAGTATAAAAACTTGCAGATCACGAGACCTCGTCCCTTTTTCCGCCGTCTCTCGTCTTGGCAGCACCTCGCTCTCCAGCCGTCTTATCGTCGGTAGTAGAGTAAGGCCTACCTTGATTTTGGGACATTCTCTCTCTCTGTATTGAATTTATCAGCTTAAATTGTAATTATATTGTATTATAGTGTGTTGTTTTGCATTCCGATATTTTATTTAGTAAATTAGTTTGTTTCTCCTCAGATTGTTGCCGCTGTTCTTTGCTCTCAGGGCCATCTCCCTACCCTTTTCCCCTTTCCCCTTTTCCCGGGATGTGGGCCCTTGGGTCCCCCGTCCCCTTTGTCACGGAATCGGGCCTAACGCCCGTAAACCGTTGACAATGGAAACCAAACAGTGAATGAGAACACAGTGAGGTGGTGGGTGGTGTGTTTCAGCAGCGGCAACTGCAACGTGAAAGACAAATCATGTTACAGAAAGCCATGCATATACATCACATCATGAAATGAAAAGCATCTTGATCAGCTCATCCATATTGATTGGCTAATGGTGGTGACTGTGTTGAAAAATACTGTTGTGTAGCCAAGAATTTGCTCTATCAAACAGTGTTACTGTGCTCTTTGTATCTGTTGTGAGATTGTGATTTCCATGCAAAGAAATAGAAGGCATCACTTTTGGAGCAATCTACGTACTTTCGAGGGATTTGTTCATAACCCTTCACAATGATAGTTAATTCACCTTACAGAAGTGATGTTCATCTTATTTGAGTCTAGAAGGCACAGTTCATATGTCTACCTTAGGAATAGATGCAAACTAGATTAGAAATACCCATTTCTCACCATTTGCTGTACAAGTAATTTATATAAAGACACTCATGTGAACAGATTCTGCCCTCTGCACATATCTATTATCCTTGGTTCCAGTTCTCTTTGTGTGATTAAACCTGTTTTCTCACGTACAAAATAGACCTGGTTTAGCAGCATTCAAAATGTGAACATTCATATCCAGTTCAAGATTACTCTTAGGTCAAGTTCACTGCTTACACTAGCAGGCATAAACTCAATATTTGCACAAATGCTAAGGCAATACATACAGCTATATCCTTTTCCTGGTTAAAGAGCGTTTTCCTCATGTGCCACTGCAATTTACTACTGCAGAACAGAAACAGGGCCTGTTTGGATCTATAGCACAAATAGATTCTCAATATAAAATTCTGACCCAGGGGAAGTCAATGGAAAACATCTGCCTACTCAGTCTTTCCACCTCAGTTTATTCTTGAGTTTACAAAGTTGAAGGAATACAATGACTGCCAGAGAAACTTCTACAGTTCTTGATTTTGCCCAGATGTACATAAAAAGCTAGAATAATCAACATATGCAGCTAGGAAAAAAACACTTTGCATTCCCTGACCAACTTCAAACAAGAAGAGTTAAAGGTTCTAGTTTATCAAGGCCAGCCCCTCAAAATTAAGAACAATCTCATGAAAACATCTTCACAAATAAGTATAATACAGTTTTTAATTTGAATATTCATCAGGCTACAATTCGCACACACACAAAAAAACCTTTGAATTTTTTCTTCTTTTTCTTTTCAATGCAATAGAGTGTAAAAATGGTTTAAAGCACTGTGCCATTATTTTTGAGCTAAACAGTTAAATGTTTTATACAGGAGCATCAAAACCATATATGCTTCAAACACCCAACATTTTTTAAATGGCTTTCAGATAAAACAATTTATTTATGCAATTAACAACAACATGCAATTTCTAATAATTAGCCGATAATAGTTATTCACAAAGTACTTTATAGAATTGCTTTCTGAACAGCATTCATTCTGTAGGGAACCACTGAAAATTAGACTATAAAATTACCAGAAAATGTACTGCATTAACAAGAATTTTCTGTATTTTGTTTCCCCTGCAGATTTATGTGCATGAATATTGTAAACAATTGTTTTCAGGGTGAGATATCAGGTTCTATCACTTTACATTTAGACAAAGAAATAAACACTACAGCAGGATTGTGTGAAAGATTGTATTTAAACTATCACTTTTCAGCAAAAATCTATGATGCAGTGTTTTTGTATTGCTGTTTTGCATGCTGTACATCTACCAAAAATATTCATTAATTTGTTCTCAAACAGTAATAAGTTTGGGGCAGTTTTGATGGCTTTATGGCTACCGAGCATTTTGAGTTTTCACTTCTGAGCTTTCCCTGACAAAAATGAAAGAAAGAAAGAAAGAAAGAAAGAAAGAAAGAAAGAAAGAAAGAAAGAAAGAAAGAAAGAAAGAAAGAAAGAAAGGAAGAAAGGAAGAAAGGAAGAAAGGAAGAAAGGAAGAAAGGAAGAAAGGTCTAGAAACAGTATTTATGTGAAAGTTCAAACTTCCACCTGATTTAAGACTCTTGATCTCTTGATACGTAGAGATGAAGTGCCCTTCTAGTTTAAGATGAAGCCAGGAAAGCTGGAAGCATGTTTAGTTGGGAGAGAGCTAGTTGCCTTAAGTTCAGCAAGGTTTATACAGTCGCATTTATAATAAGAGTCAAAAGCTTCATTTTACGAAGTCCACATGTACAGATCTACAACAATCTCTCTCTTATTTTACAGATGGCTAAAGAAGAATAAGGTTATTCCATTGGCACAAGTCCACTTTTGAGAAAAAAACAGAACATCTTTTTCTGTGGTTCTTCTTTTAGGTCAGAATGAATACTTAGACGAAAGGGGCCAGAGGGCTATTTATTGACCATGATAAGCTGGTATCACCAAAGCATTTAGATTTTAACATTTACATTGAAATATTTACCTATATCTGGATAAACAGTTTTGGGGTTCTATGCTCTCATATATCCACATCTTTGAACCATCTGAACCTATGGAAATTCTAAGCAAGGCTTTGAGTGTTATCTATTGCACAACTGGGTCTAATATAGACTGGACATAAAATAAAGTGACAAATGATCATTCTACTAACCTATTTTCTCTATATTAAAGGACATACTAATCCAACAACACTGCTGACTTTGAAGAATATACTTTATTTATTTGTAGTAGCACAAAAGAAAGTATTCTTTAAGTGTTTTTGCTGTTGTGTGCCCACCAGCTCAGGAAGGTGGTGAAATACCTACCATCTGGTCCTAGAAAGAGCAGCCCAGATAAAGCCAAAAAAGCAGGTTAATAATGAAAAAAACAAAACAAAACCAAACCTGAAATCTAAGCTTTACTTTGAAGACAACGGGGAATAGTGATGAGCTGGGGTACATAATAGGAGCAAGATCTGAACTGGTTTCTGTTAGCTCAAACTTTCTCCAAATTAAAAGAGGTGGTTTCTAATCATATGGTGAAGTTTTTAAGAATGGTTAATGTTGCAAGTAGCAGTGGTTATGATCTGGGGCTCAAGGGTAAAAAGACAGAACAAGTACCAAGGAGGAAATAAGTACCTATATTAAAGAAGAGAAAAATAAAAGGAAAATAATAAAAAGTTTTGAACAATCACATTGAAAGGAATGTAAAGCTTAAGAAGTAGTTAAAAAATATAGATAATAAAGAAATGTCATTTTGTTAGTAAAATTCATACTTTATAACCATATATGCATGAATCTGGTGGACTATTAATTTTGAAGATGATAACTTCTTTGTTCATTAAAAATATTCCTGATTCTTCTGAAAATGATCAGGGCTAATCTTGCTTTGGGATAGGGTATTGAAAGTCAGGACATTCAGAAGAGGAAGTTCACCCCTTGCTCTGGGAGTTACCATCATTTCCTCTTACTTCAATAATATAAACACATTTTGCATGATAACCTTCAGATTCTTCCAACTACAGCACTATTTTGCTAGTTGATAACACATTTGGGAAAGTCACAGTGCTCCTGTGAATTCTTGGGGTTCCCAGAGCCTGTGCAGATTCTTTCCGAAAGTATTTCTGAATAACTTCTGTGTCACTCAGGAGCATTTAGTTTTACATTTTCTGGAAATAAAAGCCAATTATAATATAAAAGGGCTACTCCAAAAGAAATGACTTCTATTTCATTATGTTGGCCCGTGACATCAGAGGCAGATGGTGGTGGTATGGCAGTAGAGGCTGAACCTTCCCGCCAATACTCCATTCCATGTTGTTGCTGTGTGACAGATGGCAGCAGAGGGGCAGTCTGTCAAAATGGCGTCTGACATGGAAGTGCATACGAAGAAAAGGTGTGTCACTGAATTCGTCCATATGGAGAAAATGGTACCCACTGACATTCATCAACCTTGCTCTATGCTTATGGAAACCAGAGGATGTGAGCACAATGAGGTTATGAGTGGTACATTTCAGCAGTGGCAACAGCAATGTGAAAGATAAGCCATGTTCCAGATGGATGTGTACTTCTGTCACACCATGAAATGAAGAGTATTCTGATAGGCTCATCTGCACGAATAAACTAATAGTTGCAACTACGTTGAAAAATAGTGTTTGGTAGCAGAGAATTTGCTCTATCAAGCAATGTTATTCTGCCTTTGCATCTGCTGCAGTTTCCATGGAAATAAATAGGAGACACTACTTCTGGAATCACTTAAGTAAAAAGGTAACAGCCAGTATCTCTCTTGATTTAGACCAGTAACTGAAAAAAGTCCCCAAACCATATATCTGTTTGTATGACATGCACCATAGTTTGTTTCCAGCCAGCACACCAATTCTATTATCTATTACAACTATCCAAACAGGATGAACTAAATGTTCAGGACTTACCTGCATCATAAATGTTCCTTGTGTTGATGACTCTAAAATACTTTTGAGTACAGACTTTCAGACTTTCTCAATTAATGTCATAGAAGGTAGAATTCATACTTTTCACTTTGGGGCCTAATAGAAGACCATGGGTCCTATAAAACACTCCAACAAATTGTTAGCTCAAGGAGAGTGACTTTCAGCCTGTAATCAAGGTACCTGATCTTTCACAACATCTAACTTCCTCATGACCTAAGTAAGGAGTTTAAGATACTAACCTAGACATGTGTATCTGTCTAAGTATATTGGACAATATAAATATTCTTGAATCATCTATACAACTATAGCTCCGTCAGCATCAAGTTTCAGCAGAAGCTGGGACATAGATTTTACATTCTCATATAGTACAGCCACGGCAGATGCAAATCAGATAAATGTATGCCTGAGCTTTTGCTTTGAAACTTCCTGTGGAACCCAAGAGTGACAAAGTCATTGGTTTTATTTTGGTACAGCCTGAGCATGCAAGAACCATCAGCATGAATTTTAGTTTAAAAACTAGTTGACTTAAAAATCCCCCAAATACAGAAATGACATAACATCCTGTGAAAAAACACTAACCTGTGTTATATTTTCTGTCTATCCTAAATTGTGGATACTACTTACTTGATAAGGAAGAAATAATGTAGCTGAAAAAATGATGGAACTTCGAAACTCTTTCTATTCACAGACATTGTGTATGTATTAGTATAGAGCACTCTCACAAGAAGACAGGAGAGAAGAGTAGCAATGAAGTAAATTTCAGATTAATTTCACTACCAGCTATCTTCTCCAAAGATGTCCTTTTATTTCATTAAGAAATATTCAAAGAATATCACAAGTAGGTTAAACTGGAAAAATAAGCCTACAACTATCCTACTGATGGCTTTCAAAAGCATTTATTTAGCTAGTAATTCTTCCTATTTCAAGTCACAGAGTTATGTATAAAACCATTTTTTTTCCTGGTTTTCCTTGAAAAACAACTAGATAACTAGCCCAATATAAATAGTTCATGCAGCCAAATGCACTGTCTTTTTTGGCAGATACAGTAAATGAACAACTGATAATTTTACTCTTATACATAATGTTTTCTTCTTCTGAAGTACCTTTTCTTTTCTTTTTTTCCCCTGTATCAAGGCGAGCATGCTTTGAGCAAAAACTAAATGTGTCTCTTTTCTCATTCTGAATAGTATCTTCCAGCAGGAAGAATTTGTTGATCAAGGTAAAAAATATCTTTCCTGATGGAGTTATCATTGCACAATGGCATTTCTACCATTTCAAGTTATGCTTGGCCTTATGACAGATCAAGAAGTCAAACAAGTAGCGGATGCTGCTTATCTCTATTCTCTGTACCAGAATACAAGATATAATATAAAGCATTCATTTCTGATGAGTTCAGCAACAGCATCTCTAATCTGACTGAGTAGTTGACCAAATTTTACAGGAACTGCTGATGGAAGAGCACATGTGGCAGAGAAGATTCTCACTAAGTACATACATCTGCATTCTTTGTCTTCCCCTTAATGTAGTGTTGTACTGAATCCTAATGCTATTAACTGTTAGCTGGAATGTTACACACTATGATATCAAGATAAGATGCCTGCTTCTGGATAAGTAGACAAATCCTAGAATGACAAAAAAAGAGTACAGATCTTCTTTTTGCCCAATCAAGTGATAACTCCATTTGCAATAACCTCATTTTGTTCCTAAACCAGATATTATTTTTACACGAATGCTACATGACAGAAAATCCAAAATCTTTATTCTTGTATTGCAGCTTCCATACTGATATCTGCTTTGATTCATCTCATGCACTGCAACTCTATATGCTATTCAGATTTGAATAAAAGGATGACAGTAAGATTGTTTCATAACTTACACACTTTTGAAGCTAACTTCTGAGTTTGAACAACAGAAATTAAACAGAATGTTTCAAATTAAAATCATTATTCACAATAAGAAAGTTGCAGCTCACTGAATCTCAGAGGTTTGCTAACAATTTAGACCCTAATCCTTTTAAACTGATGTACACAAGTTTGACTTTATGAAGGTAAGACACTTCAAGCCCTGTTCACGATAACACACTTATGCTTGAGCCTGGTTTTACCTGAAGTCCAGCAGTGAATCAGTTTCCTCTTGTACAGTAGCACTACTTTGTGAAGCTGCTAATCCTCCCTCTAATATTGAATAAATCATAGAATCATAGAATCAGAATCACCAAGGTTGGAAAAGACCTCTAAGATCATCCAGTCCAACCACTGATGACCAGGTCTCTATTCACATGTGAATATGCTGAAGAGAGCTGATGATCTTAACCATTATATGCAGTTTCTACTATAGACTTATAAAGCAATAAAATTTCTACTTCATGTAAAATAAATGACATCCATAGCTTAGCAGTAAATACAGTTCATGAAATCAGCAATGAATGACTTATGGATTACTAACCAATATTTGGAATGTAAAAAAGGCAGGGAAAGTAGCAGATAGAAGTTGGACTATGAATGCAATTAAACAATTTTTAATTAAGCATTTTCATTAAATATAAATAAAGCAATGAAAGTTCCCTTTCTATTCTCCCCCATAAAGAAAGGCAGATATTTTCCAAGCCCTGCTCCAGTCAAAGTACAAAACCTAGGACAAAGCTGGCTATCAAGACTGTGTCTTAGGTGTCACTAGTGGGAGCCTGATGTGGGAAGCAAATAGTTTACTTCTTTCTTTAGAGCTACTCCCTCTGCATTACCTTGTTCCCAGTTCTTATGGTCTGTCACGTAAAGTGAGAGTCACTTGTAGAGGGAAACAAACCATTATTTCAGGTTTACGTATCTAGCTAGCTTCACAGTAACTGTAGTTCCATTTCCAAGATGAACACTGCAGTACCAATCTGATAGCCTTCTGTAATGAGAAGAATGGTGGACAGATGAAGGGAGCGCATGGGTATCATTTACATTGACTTCAGCAAGGCATTGAACACTCTCTCCAACAACACTCTCACTAAGAGATGGAAAATAGGCTGAACTCATGGACTCAAAGGGTTGCGATCAGTAGCATTAATTTCACCTGAAGGATAATTACTGCTAGTATACCCCAAGGGTTGATACTGGGGCCAGTGCTATTTAATATCTGCATTAATGACCTCAGTGATGGGGCTGAGTGCACCCTCAAGTCTTTTAGAAGTGTCAGTCTCAGAAAAGAGATTGCCAGATTTCTTTCTGCTTAGGAAATTAACTCTATTCCTATCACTTTTCTCAACAGGGAGAACTGACAGAGTATACACAACATAAGAAATCAGGAATGTACATTTCAAGAAGATCCCATACCACTGTGGAGAGGAAGGCTACTATGGAGAGGAAACTTCCTGGCCGCCATGCAGTGTTAGAAGACTTGCCAGAATTTCTCTTTGAAGAAGCTTCTATGGAATGATATCTTCAGATAGTATTATCTTCAAAATATCCAAAATTATTTGTTCTGAGCATTTTGATTAGTTTGTATAAAATTGATTTTGCTACAAAAATTAAAAAAAAAAAACAAATCAGCACAAAAGATAAATAAGCTGAAATTAAAACCTGTTCAGTGCCAAACTGGATCGGACTCTAAGAGAAATGTATTTTCTGGGTTTTTTTTGTTTGTTTGTTTTTGTTTGTTTGTTTGTTTAGATAGATTGTTCTAAATTACATGGTTATTTTGGCCTGATGTATTCACGTAAACTCTGCTGAAGTGCTGTGCACTTGTGAGAATACTCATGAAGACATTGTGTATCTTGCAAGACCATCCTAAGATCAAAATACAAAACTATCAGAATATATCCTCAGTTATTGACTCAAATATGGAATAAATGAGTTGACTCCTCATTTTTTCAGACTATTATAATTACAGAATATATCGTAAGACTTGGTCTTTGCTGGTGTTTTCAGATTTGTATCATAAATCATCATACAGTAGCAGATTTTTAAATATGCACTGAGCTGAATACTGTGAATCAAAGATAGAAATCTGTCCCTTACTCTTCCTGCATTGTTTAATACTGTCTTTGCTTCACTTAATGATAAAGGCAGTAAATAATGCTGTAACTGCAATTACTTCCTTGGTTAGCTCACCTTTGATGTTAGAAAAATAAGTTAGAGGGCTTTGTTCTTTATATTCTAGCACAGCTGCTTTTGTTTATGTCTGGTAATGTCACTGTGTACTTAACTGTCTAGCACCTTTGGGCCTGACAGAAATGTGGAAGAGGAATAAATGCAATGTAATATGCTACTGTTACTTTAGTTACTGCACTTAACATGTTTCTTTTATAAATGCATACTCACCTTCCTATAAAGACAAGGGAAAATCTCTGACTTTTCTCTTTGCAAAAACACCTGGAATGTAGCATTTCACAAAGCACAGGTAGAAAATTACATACAACCTACAATACACCTTTTTAAGAAAGCACAGTAGCCTACGTAAGGAATAGATCACCAATTATCATCACAGACAAAACTGACTGAGCATATGGAGAATCTAAAACCAAACGACAAACATCCTCCTCCATCCACTCTCTCCTCCTGCCCCCAGGCAGTGCAGGGAAATGGGGAACAGTGGCTGCAGTCATTCCACAATACTTTGTCCCTTCTGCTCCTTCACGGTCAATCTCTGCTCCACGTGGGGTCCCTCCCATGGGATACCGTCCTTTCTGAACTGATCCCACGTGGGCTTTCCACAGGCTGCAGCCCTCCAAGCACTGTTCCAACACAGTTTCGTACCACAGGGCCGTCCCTTCAGGAATGGACTGGACTGTTCCACAACATGGCCCCACAGCTGACAGCTTCTGCCAGATCACCTCCTCCACTGGAGGCTCCTCTCCATAGGCTGCAGTTCTGGCCCAAAGTCTGCTCCTTCAGGGGCTCTCCATGGGATGCAGCTTCCTTCAGTCCACATCCACCTGCTGCACTATGAGCTTCTCCACGGCTGCACATGGAGATCTGCTCCACATGGTGCCCATAGGCTGCAGGGGACAGCCTGCTCCACCATGTGTCTTTCCTGGGCTGCAGGGAACGTCTGCTCTGCACCTGGAGCACCTCCTGCCCACCTTCTGCGCTGACCTTGAGAAGCTGTAGGGCTCTACTGCCAGGGGCCACCCCTGCAGGCCCCCTTCTGCCAAAACCTTCCCACGTAAGCCCAATACAGCTAACTAATGAAACTTGAACTTGCTAGTAATACCTCCCATATATTATCATACTTATAACACAGTCATTAGTCTATTAGTCTAATTGTCCTGCTCAGTCTGCCTCTTCAAAAGCTAATTTCCCTGCTTATATTCAGCACTGAAAAATTGTCATGGCAATTGAAATAAACAATACTTTGAAGGTATTGAACGCATCTGAAAATCATTTTATTTGTGTGAATTGTAAACTAGATGGCTCCACACAACTGAGCTTCATATTGGGAACAGAATTGGAAGATCTCAGAGAACCAACTTCAGGAAACACATGACTGAGAATGCATCATTATTGCATGTCATTTCATCATCCTGTTCCAGTTTCTCCTTTCCAGAAGGACAGGTAATGATTTTTGAAAAGTATCACTATGAAAGGTCCATTTAAGCCCACTGTTCACTCATGAATTGAAACTGTTCAGCTTGGATGATAGGATCTAACAGGCATCTAAAAATAATACAGAATATTTCTGAAGGAAGAGCTACAACAGCTGAAACTACCTTTCTTGATTCTCAGGCAATATCAAAAGTTCTGTGTTAACTATCCTTACTCTTGATAAGTTTATTTATCCTCTCTCTTCTTAAATTAAAAAAAAAAAAAAAACTTTTTTTTTTGCAGTTTTTCATTTTGTTCACCTATGCAAAATAAACCTGCCACAATAATAAAAAGGAGTCATATTACATCTTGCTTGCATATGTACATCATGGTATAAAAGAAAGAAAAGAAATGCTAAAATCTGTCAGTTACATATGTTTGCTCTTGAGAAAGAAATGAAATTGTATAGATATGCACAGCTCAGAAAAGCAAATCTGTCCTTTCACGAGCCCAGCAAGACTGCATCAGATAGAAATAAAATGGTTTGATATTACCATATTTTCCTGTATATAGCCCGCTACTCAGATAACCCATACATCTTTTTGAAACTAAATTCTCATACAATCCACACAGTCAGATAACCTACAGTTGTCTCCTCCTTTCCCTTCCGAGACATCTGTGTATCTAGCAAATTCCCCTGGAGACTTCCTGTTGCAGTGGAAAGGAAATGGGGAGGGGCAGTAACAGAGGTACAGAAAGTGATGATTGTTAAATGGCAAAAGAATAAGTTATAGTGAATCAGAGGCTTACAGAGGACAATAAGGAAAATATTGTCCTTCCCTGAAAAAATCAATTTTCATTTTATACTACTAACACTTACTTACAAACAACCCTGACTCTGAGAATGGTAAGTGGGTCCTTTGTTATTTTTATTATTAACAGCTTATTCATGAGTTCTAACAACTGAAAATATATAACTTTTTTTCCAACTACTTCATCTATTCCATTTCAAACTTCATAACATTACAGTCACATTTTCAAGCTTGAAAATGAAACTAAATACACTACTGTATTTCCTACAATAAATAGGAATCCTGCTACAGTTAGTCAAAGAAAAAAACTGAAGCCAAATACTGAAAGAAATCACCTTCTGTTTGTAGTGGAGGTCACAGACGTAAAGCAGAGCATGATTTAACATTTACTTCATTGTGCAGAGTACGCACCAAATCCAGTCCTATGACAATGTGCAAATCTGGAGGCAGAAGGATTTTTTACCAAGCAAAAATGATAACACCTGTGGAAAGGGAAGGTGTGGAGAAGAGAAAAAGAGAGGAAGCAGAAAGAAAAAAAAAAGTTTAATGAAACCATCAGGGCATGCAATAAAACTGAGAAATCCTGTTATGTTCTTCCCCATAACCCTTTTCCTGTCCTACTGCATCTGCTATTATGTGTTCTTCATTTCATCATGGGCTGCAAGCAATGTGGGGCAGGGCCAAGTAACATCTTACAGTCTGTCATATGCTTGTATATACATGACGGTTGCTCCAAAAGTAATGCCTCTTATTTTATTATGTTGGTTGTGCAACGGACAGCAGCAGAGGGGCAGCCTGGTAAAATGGTGTCTGACATGGAAGTGCCTATGAAGTAAAGGTGTGGAATTGAATTCCTCCATGTGGAAAAAATGTCACCCATTGACACTCATCAATGCTTGCTGAATGTTGATGGAGACCAAGCAGTGAATGTGAGGACAGTGGGTGGTGCAGTTCAGCAGCAGCAACTGTGGATCTCCTCTGCTGGTGCGGATTTTTGCAAATGTGGCATGCAGGATCTTGTTCATCACTGGCAAAAATACATAGCTAATGGCAGTGACTATATTGAAAAATAGTATTTTGTAGCTGAGAATGTGCTCTATCAAATAGTGTTATTGTGCTCTTTGTTTCTATTGTAGTTTACACAGAAATAAATAGGAGGCATTACTTTCAGAGTGACCTACATATATAATAAGGCATAAATGGAACAAAGAATTTATAAAAAGAATAACCATAATGAAAATAGCCTGTAACTTCCATTCAAGCTCCGAAGACCTATGGGCACATGTTGTTTCTCCAAATCCAACAAATGGCTTTTGCTATGTTGCTGAAGGTAACCATTGTCTATGACTGACATCAGCCTTTACATTCTCACTGGTAAAATAAATGATTGCTGTGTGAGCCATAAACCTATTTATCTTTCAGACACTAAATGAAATGGTGCACTCCTTCACACCAATTTACATGAGTGCTAATCCCAGTAAAAGCAATGATTTGACTTTTGTAGGAGGACAGAGTGTGGCCTCTTCTTTACCTCCGTTTTCTTTAGAGTTCAGATGTGACAAAGTTGCATGGCCTTCCCGATGTAACAATGGTTCCTGGCATGCTCCTAGTCTACTAATTCCATCTCAAGTATAGCACAAATTCTCAGACTTGAAGCCAAGGTGTCAGTAATCTCAAATATCTTGTTAAAAAGCCAATTCCAGAAATGGATCTATAATGTCTACAACAGATGAAGTGGAAGGATTCACATGATTCACATAATATCAAGGCTAATAGATATTTCACTTCTGCTTGGAAAAATGACTGTAGTTGCTCATAGTCACTTGAGAACTCTCGTATGTATGCAGTTTACAACTACAGTGTTGTACATTTTGACTACTAACGCTTCAGTCCAAATTTCCACATTTTCACATCCTCACAGTCAACAGAGCTTCCAGATGTGGAAATCCACCATCTATACTTGGGCAATTTAAATTGTCTTTAATAGCAGTGTAATGTAAAATGTTCTCTTGACAATGAACACTAAACAAACAAACAAACAAATAAATCCAAATGGCTTTGCATGGGTTAACATTTTTCTTACAGATGCCACAAGAGATGAGTAGATAAATGGGGAATAGAAAGAAGGCATCACTTTGACATCACATATCACATTACAACAGTACAGAAAAGAACTGAATGAAATTAAACTACATTGCTTTTACAATGGCACTGAATTTTCTTCTCAATATAGTCAGCTTACTATATTATGTAGTATTTCTTCAGTACAGCTGCTGAAAAATCTCCAGCAAAAGATAATGCAGCTGTGTAATTCATGGTATAAGAGGGTTTATTTCCAAGCTAATAAGAAGCCATACAATATCCATTTAGTAACTAGCAATATATTTTTAATTACTATTTTGTGCCGTTGTATTTATTGTGATGGAAATTGTTGCTTTTTTTCTGTAATGATGGAAAAGATTGGGCTTTGTATACATGATATTTACATTATTTCACGATAATTTAATATTAGTTCATGGAACTGAATTACTGTCTCTGCACTCATTACTTGGATTTTACTGTTGAAGTATGTGTCTTTGTATATGAAAACAACATTAGATTTTTATTTTACTGTGTTGTTTTGTTTTTTTTTTTACCTTGTGGTGACAACAGCCCTGAATTAGCCATACAAGATCACGAAAATCCTTTCCAAGAGAAAGTAAATAACCTTTGGGTCCTTCATCCAAGGAGAGCACTCTGATTTGTGGTATAGAATATACTGTATGCGTGGAGGAGTAGAAGAAATAAAAAAGGGGAACATAGTAGGAATAAATAAGAGATTTCTTCATGAATAGTAATTTAGCTGGTTATAGCTTTACTGCTGAAAAATTTTACAAAACCCAGATGCTGACCAAAGAAGCCATGAAGTTCTACATTTTGAATTTGTGCAACTTTCAATGTAATTTCTTAATTATGTGCCACAGTATCAGCAGCCAAACCCCTTCTGTATCTAGCTCTTAGACACCACCAAGAGGACTTGGCTACTCCAAGACACCATGTCACAATGCCTGGGGAGGTAATACAGCAGTAAACTGACTTTCCTTGACTGGACCTGCACCTCTCCTAATGGATATTTCTTCAGCCTGTCCTTAAGTAAGTAAAGTTCTGAGGATTAACATATAATGTGTGAGGCAATACACAGTGGAATTCATAAAAGGTGGAATAATGAAGAAGCAACTGTCAGAGACAAAAAGCAGCACATTCTGACAACAATGTGTCTTAACACATAGTGACTATAGTCAGTGCTTCAATCCTTTTGACTTTCCTAGCTATTGATATTTTCCCTGAAGGCAGATAACCAAAATACCAAAGCATTTTTCTCCAAAACTGAGTGAGAATCATTTGTTTCTTTTAAACTAGTGCTGTTGTGAAATACATAATTGAAAATAGAGCTAATGTCCACTGTGGCAGAAGGAAGAATAACACAGGCCTGGAGCATCCCTCAATCCTTTATCACATCATGAAAGTTTATCTAAGCTATCCTTAAAAGATCATGACAAAAATTCCACCCTAACTTAAATTTCATAGCATGAAATTTTATACCTGTTGTTTCATTTCTATCCATGTGTGTTTTTTTTTAATAAAAAAGATTGCTAACAGTTTTTCCTCAGCCCTTTTCCTTCCAAATGATACAAACAAAGCTTTCCAACTATTCTCGAAGTACAAAGTAAATGAGTCAATCTTGATGCAAAATAGTTTGGCTATTTTAACTTTGTCTAGTCTGTACACGTTTTGTGCAATACTCCGAACTTGACATATTTTTACTAGTTCTGAGGAGAGTAAAAGGACTACTCCACATTGTGAAATTTAGAATCATAGAGAAATAGAATTGTTTGAGTTGGAAGGGACCTTTAACATATAGTCCAACTCCCCTGCAATGAACAGGGGACATCTACAGATAGATCAGGCTTCTCAGAGCCTGGACCAGCCTGACCTTGAATATCTTAAAGGATATTCTAGTTTGAAACCATTTCCCCTTGTCCTATCACAACAGACCCTGCCAAAGAGTATGTTCCCTTCTTCCTTATAGTCCCCCAAGTAGATACTGAAAGGCTGCTATCAGGTTTCCCTGGAGCCTTCTCTTCTCAAGGCTGAACAGCCCCAGCTCTTCCAGTCTGTCCTTTTAGGGGAGGTGTTCCATACAATCACAGAATCATAGAATCAGCTAGGTTGGAAAAGACCTACAAGATCATCCAGTCCAACCATCCACCTACCACCAATATTTCCCACTAAACCATGTCTCTCAACACTATATCCAAATGTTTCTTGAAAACCTCCAGGGACGGTGACTCAACCACCTCCCTGAGCAGCCTATTCCAGTGCCTGACCACTCTTTCACAAAAGTAGAACTTCCTAATGTCCAGCCTAAATCTCCCCTGGCGCAACTTGAGGCCATTCCCCCTCATCCTGTCACTAGTTATAAGAGAGAAGAGGCTGACCTCCAGCTCACTACAACCTCCCTTCAGGTAGTTATAGAGAGCGATAAGGTCCCCCCTGAGCCTCCTCTTCTCCAGACTGAACAATCCCAGCTCCCTCAGCCACTCCTCATAAGGCCTGTGCTCCAGACCCCTCACCAGCTTCGTCGCCCTCCTCTGAACACGCTCCAGGGTCTCAATGTCTTTCTTGCAGTGAGGGGCCCAAAACTGGACACAGTATCGAGGTGGGGCCTCACCAGGGCTGAGTACAGAGGGACAATGACTTCCCTACTCCTACTGGCAACACTATTTCTGATACAAGCCAGGATGCCATTGGCCTTCTTGGCCACCTGGGCACACTGCTGGCTCATGCTCAGCCGAGCATTGACCAATACCCCCAGGTCCGTTTCCTCCACACAACCTTCCAGTCACTCTGCCCCAAGCCTATAGCGTTGCCTAGGGTTGTTGTGGCCAAAGTGCAGGACCCAGCGCTTGGTCTTGTTGAACCTCATACCATTGGATCCATCCTGTCCAGATCCCTCTGTAGGGCCTTGCTACCCCCAGGCAGATCGACACTTCCTGCCAGCTTGGTGTCATCTGCAATTCCATGTCTTGGATCATTTTTGTGGCCCTCCTCTGGAGGCCCTCCAACCTGTCCATGTCTCTCCTGTACTGAGGACTCCACATCTGGACGCAGTACTCCAGGTGAGGTCTCACCATCACAGAGTAGAGGTGCAGGATCACCTCCCTCGACCTGCTGGCCATGCTTCTTTTGATGTAGCCCAGGATACGGTTGGCTTTCTGGGCTGCGAGGGCACTTTGCTGGCTCATGACTAGCTTGCCATCCACCAGTACTCCCAAATCCTGTTTGGCAGGGCTGTGCTCAACCCTTTCATCCCCCAGCTTGTACTGATAGTGGGGGTTGCCACAACCCAGGTGTAAGACCTTGCACTTGGATTTGTTGAATCTCTTGAGATTGTCCTGGGCCCACTGCTCAAGCCTGTCTAGATCTTTCTGTATGGATCCCGTCCCTTGGTGTGTTGACTGCACCAAACAGCTTGGTGTCATCCGCAAACTTGCTGTGGGTGCACTTGATCCCACTGTCAGTGTCATTAATAAAGATGTTGAAGAGCGTTGGTCCCAGTACCGCCCACCAAGGGACACCACTTGTCACTGATCTCCATCTGGAAATTGAGCCATTGACCACCACTCTGAGTACCATCTTGCATCTAGTTTCTCATCCATTGAACAGCCTACCCATCAAATCCATATCTTTCCAATTTAGAGAGAAGGATGCTATGAGGGATCGTGTCAAAGGCCTAACTGAAGTCCGGATAGATGAAATCAGTGGCTCTTCCCTTTTCCATTGATGCAGTTATGCCATCTTAGAAGGCCACTAGGCTGTTCAGGCAGGACTTGTCCTTGGTGAAGCCATGCTGGTTGTCCCATATCACCTCCCTTTCAACCATGTGCCTTAGCATAGCTTCCAGGAGGGTCTGCTCCATGATCCACCTCAATACAGAGGTGAGGCTAACATGTTGGTAGTTCACTGGGTTGTCCTTTCTAACTTGCTTAAAAATGGGTGCAATATTGCACTTCACCTGATTGCCATGACTTTTCAAATGTTGTTGGGAGTGGCTTGGCAAATACATTAGCCAATTCCCTTGAGACTCTGGGATGTATCTCATAGGGACCTAGACTTACGGATGTGAAAAATGACAGATGTTTCTGCTCTTGCAGTTGTTGAGTAAGGATTGAACTGGAAAATTAAAAATAATATTTAAATGCATAAAGAGAGGTTGGCAAACAGAATGTGGTCTTTTATATAAAGTCTTCTTTAGGAGAGGATGAGGAGATTTGTTTGTCAATGTAATAAAATTGTAAATGAAAAGGACTTCCTGTCAAATTAACTTGGAAAGTTGGCCAGTTCAAGTGCAGATGCTTGAGATTTCTACCCCAACATTTAAATTTTGTTTTGTTAACCTGACACACATTAAATGTTCATTGTTTTCAAAAGCTAATGGGATTTCTGTAAGGGAAGGGTTGTATTTAGCTGTGTATCACTGTCAATTTATTATTTTATTGGTGTTATTTTACAATAAACTTATGAATCGAAATGCTAGGTTGATAAATAAGAAAATTATAAACACTTTCTTTTTAAATTCTGGCAACTTTCCAGCTTGTCATTATAGGTAGGATTATCAAAATGCTTCAGCCTTGGGCTAATGCTCCCATTGTCATCAATGCTTGTCAGCTGGAGTGGGCCTCACCAACTTCCTTTGTTTTTGTCGGAGACAGAATGATTCAGATGCATTATTTTTTATTCTTTTCACATACTCATTTTAGGACTAGTCATAGAATAGACTCAAAGTGTCAGGCATGGAAACTGGAATATACATGTACTTATAATAAAGCCTCTGGTCATGCATAATTTGCATAGTTTAGTCATGTATAAATGCCCATATAATGGTATATAAGAACCACTGCAAAGACTAAAACTGCCTTTCCAGGCCAATATGCTCATTGCTTAAATTTTGCCTACCATTTTCAGAGAAGATTCATACTGTAGAATTCAGAGCTTGTTGAAAAACGCTGGTGGCACAGAGCTACAGCTCTCGCACTGATCCTCTTTCTTGACAGGCTCTAGATGCCCAAGTTAAGCCATTGACTGATTGTTAATGACACATTGCAGATATGAAAGAAGCAGATATGCCTCTCCAGGCAGAGGGACCCATGAGCTGGAGCAGAGAGACCCTCCCAAAAGAATGTAATGAATGGCAAAACTTCAGTTGCAATTTGCATTGTTCTACACATTATTTACTTTTTCGATAAGGCTAAATCCCAAGGAGGGGTGAAATCTGCTGTTTTACATAGTGCATACATCTATTTTCCAGGGAGTAATGAATATTTCTTCATTGGAGAGGCTGCAAAAAAAAAAAAAAATACTGTCATCTCCTAACAGACATGGCTCATTTTGGCAGGCACAGTGTATTATGTACATCTCTGGAATCAACTGAGGGATATCCAGGAGGCAGAAGTGTATTGCATTTATTGCTGGGATTATTATGTCTTTCTTATTTTTTTCTTGAAATAAATAAGAAGGAGGATATTTTATATTTAAAACAAAGTTGTAAATTTAAAACGACCTCTCTCCATAATGAATTGTCAGTTACTTATTGATTTTTTTGCCACAGTCTATAAACATTTCAAATTAACTGTGTCTTGTCATGCTGTTATCCTGCTTGAAGGTAACGTTACCATGAACCTTTCCAAAGCCACATGCAAGGGCCATTGCTGAGGTGTTTTTTGGGGCAAGGAGGCTACCACCAGCTCTTTTCCATGGCACCCAATCATGATGGGAATACAGAACCAGGAAGGGAGCAAAGGAGCTACAGATTTGTTTCACTTACTCTTCTTCACTCTGTTAGCTTATCATTTTTGTCATTTTTACCCTTTCCTTCTTCCCTGTACCCAAGGGGTCAGAATTTGAAAAGCTCTATATAATGTAAACATCGCTGTGAAATAGCTAATTTGCCACAGTGGCAGGGGGTCTCATTGCTACTCTTCTACCTCCTTTTTCTTTCAAACATTTGACAGCACTTCCTCCTCCTGCCACCTCCTGACCTGAATCAGGGACACAACATGTGATCATTTGTTCATCAATTATGTAATATCAGCAGGACAGGACTTTTTCTGGGGTTTCAATCCCCTGCCCTTTTCTTCCCAATCCTTTCTCTCTCCTAAAATTTTAGCATAACACAAGGGAAAAAAGAATCAGAACCAAGCAAGTCTTGTCTGAAAACTGAATGCATTTACTGGAGGAGCAGGAATGACTGAGAATGAGCAGAAGGAGGTGGATGTTTGTGTTTTGAACCTTTATGATGTGAGTGCTTTTTTCCATCTATCATCTGCATTGAGTCAATGCTAACCCTTCATGCCAGTTCTTAGCCCTCTAGTGCCTGAGTTTTGTCACATCCACAGCTCTCTTTCTTTCTCCCGTAGCTTTTATGTGACCTGCTGGCTCATAATATTCCACACTGAGTGTCAGCTGAGTCCAAACAAAGAGACCTTTCTACTCTGGCAGAAATTCGTTAAAGTCTCCAGCATCAGAATTTACGGCAGCTCTCTTTTGAAATGCTTGACATTTCCTCACAATTTCTTAGATATACTTGGTGGGTAAAGTGCGTCATCTTTGTTTGAATTTATCACACATAATAAGCCATTTTCTCCCAGTTTAATGTCATCCCCTCGGTAACCAAGAGGTTGGAGGCAACAACGCAAAACCAGCAAATTTGTCAATGGAATGTGTAAAGCTTAGTATAAATTTATCTTGTCCTAATCCCTTGGCCCCTTTTCATACCATGATTTTTCATATGCATATGAGAATTTTCAGAGTATTGGTTTCTCACACATTTCACTGCTCATGGATGGAGTTGAAATACAAGCTGAACTGTCAACTTGCACCAAGGCAAATTAAAAAAAAAAAGGGGGGGGGGGGATTCCATACAGTAAACTGTGTTTCGCCCTTCCAACCCCCATTCTCTTTGAAGCTTAACAGTGTTCCCTGTATATTTTTTACTTGCATAGAGCTTGCCCAATTCCCTTCTGAAATAAAATTAAATAAGTTAAATCAGTTATAAATTTTTTCTCCCAATGAACTGCAGTGGGTTTCCCTGAGGCCCAGACATCCTGTTTTCCAGAATCCTAATTGAAAAATGAAAAAGCAAGAAAGAGAAAAGAATCTCAGTTTATGCTTCAGGTTATCCAAGTAAAGACTTCAGATGGCGGTAAAACTCACAGACCTGTTTTCATTTCCACAGTGCTCTTTGCCTGCACTAAACGTTGCAATGACATTTCAAAGTGAAGACCTCCACTGTAGAGATTAGCTGGCTGTTTATTCTGAAAATAACTTTGGAACTTCAGGCCTGATTCTTCTTAGAAACTGGGAAAAGGTCAGTACATTTATTAAAGGGATAAATAGCTGAAGTAAACTCTTAAAATAAGATATCCCTGAAGACATTTACTGTAACCAGGAGTTACACTGAGTTTTATTAGACCAATTTTGTGTGTTAAAGGAAGCCTGTGATACTCCTGTAGTCCTATGTTTACAGTGTGTTGTAAAAGAGGATTCCATATCAGCAGGAATAAGTGAAAAAAAATCATGCATTTTTTTCTGATTTATTAATTAAGAAAAATGAATTTCACATTTGATCAGAATGGAAGTAATCCAAGAGTAATAATTTCTGTGTTTTTCTGTTATGTTGTTTATGAAAAGAAGGTTAAACAAATCAAAACCTGACAGCAAAACTATCCATCCTGTATTAATTTAATAAAATTGTTCAGTGTAAATGAAGACTCAACCAGAGTAAGTTCATAAACATAGATTTATTAATGCAAAGTCCAATAGCATTAGCAAAGCAGAAACACAGAATCATAGAATCATAGAATGGTTTGGGTTGGAAGGGACACTTAAGATCATCTAGTTCCAGCCCCCTGCTATAGGCAGGGATACCTCCCTCTAGACAAGGTTGCTGCAGCCTGGCCTTGAATGCTTCCAGGGAGGGGGCATCCACAACCTCTCTGGGCAACCTGTTCCAGTGTCTTGCTACCCTCACAGTAAAGAATTTCTTCCTAATATCTAGTCTAAATCTACCCTCTTCCACTTTAAAACCATTTCCCCTCATCCTGTTGCTACATGCCCTTATAAGAAGCCCCTCCCCAGCTTTCCTGTAGGCCCCCTTCAGGTACTGGAAGGCTGTTATAAGATGTCCTTAGAACCTTCTCTTCTTCAGGCTGAAGTGCCCCAGCTCTTTCATTCCTTACCTGTAAGGGAGGTGCTCTAGCCCTCTGATTATCTTTGTGTCTCTCCTCTGGACATGCTCCAACAACTTAATGTTCAGCTCAAACACCTAAAAAACATCAGGTATGTCAATAATCTCATGTTATAATCTGAAAGTATTAAACCAAACAATTGAAAGAGTGGAGAGGGTTGGGTGTTGTTTTGGTTTTTAAGTGTTCTTTTGTTTTGTTTTTTGTTTGCTTGTGTGTTTGCTTGATTATTTTTTATGTAGGCAGTATCCCTTTAAATGAACAATTGCTGATTATTCACAATAACTTGTGGTAGATAGACTTCTTCTGCTATATAACCACTAGACCTCAAATATGTTTTATGTAATTAGAAATTGCTTATTATATGGTTTTCTGTTGGGAACTGCAGAGCAAGAATGATAAAGTATCATTTCCCTAGTAATGGTGAATAGAAATTTGGTTGGAGACTGCTGTGTCCAGGTTCTCAGTTAATTTCCAGTCTGTTACTGATCGGCACAAAATCTTGTCAGGATTTTCCTTGTAGCCTTGTAACATTTCAGTTCATGGCCCTTCCTCAAGCTAGGAGGAAAAAAAAAACAAACAACAGCTTGTTCTCAAAGGAAACTTGGTGGAGAAGTCACAAAACAATTTTTCTTTGGATTCTTGATGTTTCTCTTTGTCATGCAGTTCTTCTTTGATGTAGTTCATCTAGCTCCGCTCTTTGACTCTTGCATCGCATGTTGTTATATTTAAAACTACTGAAAGGAAACATTTATTTACACACAATTTAGCCATCATGGTATTTTCTATCAGTGCAGGTCATTGAGACAATTTACTGGAACTGACAGTAGAGAAGGGCTGCATCATATTTTGACTACCAACAACATTTTTGACAATGTAGTCAAAACTAGTGAGAGTCAAATTTAGCACTTTAGGAGATAAAACATTTGCCTTTGAGGATCAGAAGTTAGGGTACGCGATGTAAAATATTGTAATAGTAATGACTAGTAGTTAAATAGCTAAAGAGAGTTTCATCCTCTCCTGCAGCACAGGCTCTTACCTCTGCAAGAAAGGTGACTGACAGTCTCATCTGTTCTGCAAGTCTGGCTTTATTGTTCAAGATCAGTATACAGGTCCAAGTTTATGAGATATGCTAGATCTGCAGTTTCTGCTGATAATTTCTCTATGGAAAGAAGTCTGCAATACCTAATGGAAAAAAATATATCATTTCACTTGAAGATTTAAAAGTATCTAAGAAGATTAATACTATGGTATTTTTGGTAAATAATTTTATGGTAACCTCCAGAACTGACACATTTCACCAAATAAATATTGTGTATAGCATTGTATGAAATAAGCCTTGAATGCAGGAGAAGGAAATCTAAGTAGCAGCTAGGAATAGTTAGTTAAGAAGCTATTATTTGATAACTTTTACAATATAGTTACTCATTTTCGGTACAAGCATCAACAGCCTTGTGGATATCTGCTGTGTGGAGGCATTTGGAAACTAACAATATGAATTTAACTAACGTAAGGAAAATTGTGTTGTCTGGTTTGGGAAAGGGAGCTAGCAAATGAATGGGAGTCTGGGACAAGTATGAGGCTTCAAGTACCTCACCATACATTTAATTCTATGCTATTACTTATATAATCTCTTAATAAGTTGCTTTGGAGACAGTGAAACAGAAAGCATTCAAAGGGGAAAGCAGTGGAAATGCATCCAGAGGAAAATGCAGT
The DNA here is from genome assembly GCF_002078875.1 of Numida meleagris. Classification (NCBI taxonomy): domain Eukaryota; kingdom Metazoa; phylum Chordata; class Aves; order Galliformes; family Numididae; genus Numida; species Numida meleagris. The sequence continues at coordinate 55,071,935 of NC_034410.1, read as the reverse complement.
GCCTCCCTTTGCATCTCTTGGTAACTGTTTAGATTAATTCATAGATGCATTTGGTATGTATACTCTAAGAGTATTTGAAACTACTTTATTTCCACAATTTCAACGTAAAATATATTTTTTTGTAATGCAGACATAATATCCAAAATAACTCAAAAAAGAACATTGAAAATGTCAGTACTGATGATTTTAAGAAAAGCAAACACTTAATTTTGAAGACCAGGATATGTTCATTGTGGAAAAGATATGTAGTGGTCATTAACTTTACAAATGACTATTGTGATAAATGTCTTATATAGAAAATAAAGTGAACACCTACTATGTGGCACCAGTGGAGTTTTGATAAATAATAATAAAAACAATTTATCAACATTATTATATTTGGAGGAGGAGAGGAAAGTATCAATTTGGGATTGGTTCTTTCAGATATGCATTAGTTTTTTAGTTTCTTAAAGTATGGTCCTACCTGGTCCTGAGCAAATTTTCACTTTTTTTTCAAACTAGCATATAAACTTATAGATACAGAAGAGTATTCACTTTTTACACCTGAGCTCATTTTCTCCTTTTTTAATAGTCTTTTTTTTCTTGTTGTAGAATGAGCATATTTAATCAAGTGGCATTGCCTATGTGAACAGGTATGCATGGCGTTACAACAAGTAGTACACAGTTATCCATATTTCATGCCAACATTTTGTTGCCTGCAAATGGTTAATATTTTAAGTTTTACTTTGGCTTTCCAGCCTTCGTGATTTTATGTGGCAACTGATCTTGTTGACATTTTTGAAAGTATGAAAATCCAGTGTAACATAATTGACTCAAAATGGATGAGTACAACAGGAAATTGGCCCAGAGGCTTGCAAGTCCAGGGGTAACTTTATGGTATTTTTTTACTGATGGATGATTTTTGAAGTTATGCAGAGCAACACTTGCCAGGTGAAACAGTCCTAATTAAGTTAGTACCATGCATATTTCCAGGTCTTATTTTTCTCCCTGTGTTCAGCCTACTTTTTATTTTTTCATTATTTATTTGTTTTCCCCAAAAGCTACCAGGAGGAGACCTTAGAATGTGGCAAATATGTATATGCACTGCATAATGTGATCATAGTAGCACAAACTGCCGATGACACTGCTGAGGTTGTGTATATTGTCACAGCTATTACATGAGGACAGAGGCATAATGTGTGAAGAAATTTTCTAGTTCTGCTCCTGCTAGCTTTGGCTGCATTTGAGCTCCTCCTGAAGGAAGGAGGAAACAAATTTCAAACATTCTGGTACTATCCACTGCACAGAGGTAGCTTTGGAAAATATATGATTGATTGGCTGTCAAGGAGGTCAAATATAGGGTCACTGTGAAGAAATGGGTCTTGACCTCATGCTATGTCTGAATTCTTGTCAAGTTGCCACAGTCAAAGGTAAAGTTCTTTTCAAAGCCTCAAATATGTTTTCCTTTCTCTGTTATCGAAGGTGGGATTTTCTCTTGTGATTTTCTCATGGTTGTGTCATTCTGTAGCTCTGTTACTCATCATGTACACAAACAGAGTCTTAAATCTGTGGCCCTTATACTGAAATTGATTTTTCAGTAAAGATAGAAACTGCTATATTCCACTCACACAGTAGAGAGATTTCTATACATAAAGTGGAAATGTGCTACCCTTGCAATATGTTGTGTTTAACGTCTGTTCACATCATTTTGTGGCTAGTGCAAAGATAACCACTGTCTGTTGGAAGACTATTGCAGTTTAACATGCTCAGGCAGATGAACTACGAATACCCTACTGGATATTTTCAAAAATAGGTAATCTGTTTGATCTTTATTATTATTTCATCATATTATTTGTGTCATTTATTATTATTTCAGTCATCCTATGAGTTGATGATTGTTTGATTTTTACAAAATTTCTCAGTTGTTTATGTTTTGGTTTTTTTTCTGTAGAAGTTAGTGTGCATATTGCAGTTTCAGAGGACTACATAAAGTTAGTTGTTTTGTGCTGTATACTGTAAGAAAGTATGTTGGAGACAAATGCCATGGTAAAATATTAATGATGAAACACTGAGGAAAAGAAAATAAAGAGCCACAAAAGCTTAACAGAGATTAGAATAATACATCTTGCACTGAAGAGCTTAAGTGTTTGGTCTAACTAGTTCATCAAAAGACTGAGAGGTGACTCAATTCCAAGGTATAAGAATCTTCCGAGGGAGAAAATGCCAAATGGAAGTTCTTTAACCTCAAAAAGAAAAACATGACAAAAACTAGTGGATGAACCTACTACAACATAAATTTGAATTAAAATATGGCATGCTTAAGTAGCAGTGAAAGTATTGGGGGAAATGCTGGACTTTCAATTTTCTGATTTCTCTAGATATAGACTAGTGTCTTTTCTGGAAACCAGGCTTTTGTTAAACACACATTGCTGCACTTAGTACAGAAGTAATTGGGTGGAAGCTATGATCAGTATACAGATGCGTTGTCATACCTCATGATCTAATGGAACCTTCCAGCCTTCAAGTCTGAATCAGGAGATTTATTGCTTATCATGGAATTTTGTGACTTTAGAGGTAGAAGAACAAATGCAAACAAACACAGAGAATGCTCAGAGTGTGCCCTGTTCTTTCATTTTAACCATTATACTTTAGTTGTAATTATTCACCACATAATTTGTAGACTGCTTTCCTATGTGGTACATCCTGTAGAAATTAATTTCTGAGTCACCTTTCGTATTTGAAGATTATAGCAAAACCTGAAACATTTATAGGTGAGCTGATAGTGACCAATGCCTTCATGCCTACTGTGAGGTGTTAGTAAAGGGAATCTCATTGTTTTTGTAAGAGTATCCCATTAGAAATATATATTTTCTCTTAGACTCAAAAATTCCTTAAAAAATCTGGCTCTGGGACTCTGATCTTTTTCCACTCATTTTGTTGTATTTCAGTATATGATACTGATCTCTGAATGTTAATTTAATTGCATTATTGTGTACTCTTTGAAACTGAAGTACGTTAATAAATATTTAGTAACTATTCTCATATTAAAGATGCTGTTACTAACATGCATTGTTTCGAATGCATATGATTCTGTGAAATAGTTTTATAGCTGCAGTTCTGACACAATGGATGACAAGAACTTTCATGGAAAAATCTCAGAAAATGATAGTTTGCCTAATCATATACTGAATAATACTGATCAGCCAAGAGAGAATATCTCATGCTGCACAAAAAGACAGAAGTCACCCTTTTCCCCAAACTGTAGTAGTTGGAATTCAAACTTCCAGTGAAGCTATAAATATCATCTAATCTTTGCCCTCTGTCAAATGAGACAAAGTTATTCTTTTAAGTGAGTCACCAAGATGAAAACTGGAATCTGGGTTGTGTTTCCAGCATGGACAGCGTCTGTAGCCTCAGACGATCTTTTAGTATCTCTGAACTTCTGTTCCAAATCTGCAATAAGTAGAAAAAGAGAATAAGTAGTATTAGTTTTTTTGCTCGCTGCTTTTTCTAAAAACATTTTGCCCATCTTGTCTATTTAAAGTGCATTTAAACTTCCACGAGGGAGCAGCCTTTGTTCTACTTGCAAATAGCAAGACAGAGCCATGCTCAGCTTCATCTGGGAAATCCAAGATGCAACTGCAAAGCTTGTGCTTGTGCAGTGTCATTTGACAGTAAGTCTAAGTGTATGTGGCTCCCCAGGTTTGGTGGCTTTACATCAATGAGACAATGATCATTCACCTGATACTGAGATCAGATGAGAAACTCTGACCTGGTCTGAACTAGGAGTTTGGTGTGCAGAAAGGTTTTGTATTTTTCAAGTTTAATTTTAGACATTTTGTGGAACTCTACCTTAAACCATAGTTAGCTCTGATAAGATTCTAACAAAAAGCCTCGTTAAGATCTTGTTGCTAAGGCCCTACCTGTACACTTTTTGAGTATTTCTGTACTTAAGAATGGCATGTGTTGAGAGCAGCTATTGAGAGCTGTATTTTAGCAGAGAGGGATTTGGCAGTGTCCAGTGACTGGAAGATTCAACATCAAATTTTAACATGAAATGTGGTGTAATAAGACTGAAGATGGTTGCACAGCAGAAGGGAGTATCATTGAAGATGGAACTGTCTTATTTATACTCTTCATATCTAGCCAATACTATATCTTTACTCATCTTCCACTTCTCAACTCCTCCATCCCCCATTCTACTTAGAAATGTCTTTACTGCTTTATTCCATTCAGAGTACTTTAATAAAGCTAGGATGGAGCTTAGGTAAAATAGGAAATGTGACCTCCTGAGATTCAAAGTTATTAACTGGTAAGGGGTGAGAAGTGACAGCAGAGGAGAGGGAAAAGACGCTAAAAAATTTGATTTAATGAACTTCAGATTTATGGATAGTAGGAATTCAGAAGTAATTAAGTATTACTCTGCATCTATTACTAAATCCTGTAAGTGACTGTCAGCTCAGAAAATATGCTGGCATTTTTAGTAAACGAAATTAAAACAGAAACTGAAATAAGATGCTGAGAATAATCAACAAGATCATGCTGTCATACAAGTTATAGTAATGGTACCTTTCATTCTTCTCTGGGGTGCTGTCTTTTCCTTCTCCTCAGCATATGTGCCCCAGAACAGAGATCTAGCATCTATATAACATTAATGCTGTTTAACTCAGATTGTATGATGAACTGATTCACCTGCTAGTATTGTCAGGTGGACCTCTCATAAATATTTCCTCCCCTTTGGGGACATTGCCTTACAGAGAAGAATATAGTTAATAGTTTGATAAAAATAAAGCGAAAAAGCTATGATCGTGGTTTAATAGGGCAGTTTTTCCATGAAAAAATCCATGAAAATTGTTTGCGTTTTGCCCCTACCATCAGGTGTATATTCATTTCAAAGGAAAGAAAGGAAGCATGAAGAAAAGATGGATTCATATCTGAGACTGGAACAGTCATATTTTTTTCCTTGAAGTCCTGAATATATGATCTCCCTAGATACAGAAAAATACCTTTGCAAGTGTCTGTCCCAGCTTTATGTCAAAGCTGCTTTAGACTGGTGAGTTTTTATCGCTATTTGTAGGCTTGGTTTCTCAATATACTTTGACAAATGCAAATCAGCTTATATAAAAGCTTAGAAAAAGAATTACAGTAAAGCAGAGAAGAATCTTCTATGTGTTATTTCAAATTTTATCATGACAGCTTACCAGCAACTTCCTTCTGTGAATCAAAAGCATCAGTTTCTTCATTGTCTGCCTGAATGTACATACTGTTTAGGTGTGAGGAGGATTAATTTAATAGGTAAATTTAACAGCACAGAATTTATCAATAAGATGCAGAAACCATAGATATTTCAGAATTACAACTTAAAGAGAAGTTAGTATTATCAAATCATTATGTTTTTATCATTCTTACATCTTTCTAGGTATTTTTCTCTCAATCAAATCCGCAGTCAGATTGACAAAGGAGGGAAAATGAGGAGAGAATGAACAGGCTGTGCATTAAAGGGGAAAAGATGCCATTCGTACTTACAGTGTTATGGAATTACAGAAAAATTTTCTACATGCCATACATCAGGCAAAACTGGACTTTTCAAAAATATGTCAAAGTTTCTAGCAGCAGAACCTATAGTTTGGTTTAAGAAAGGAAAAAAAAAATCAGAAAATTAAATTTCAACTAAAAAATATGAGTAGTAGAAAAATAATTATTAGCTAGAAGTTGATCTAGCCAACAACAGGATGGGACTTTTCTTATTAAGAATAGAAGAAAAAAAAATATGCCAAGGGAGAGAGGCCCAGGTCCAGTGATATCAATGTATCCCATGTGAAAGGAGCACATTGACATCTTTCTTGACTTTGCTATCCTATCCTCCATTGACTGTTAATAAAATAAAGGATTGGAAAAACGGAATGTTTTAAGTGCATCTGAAAGACCACTTGTATCTTACGTCAACTGCCCCTCGCACACCTCTCAGCATCCCCCCAAAGTCAGTATCTGATGTGTGAACTCTTTTCGGCCTTGACATGCTAGATATACTAGAGACAGTTTGATGTATTTGCAGTAAAAAGGAGACTGCAACAAGCTTGGAACCAGTGAAATTTACTGTTGTGAAAATGATGGCATTTTGATCCTGTGCAAGCCTCTAGCCCTGCCCTCATCATCCAGAATAGCAGAAAAAAAGCAGTCGCTGTGTCAAGTTTATTGAAGCTTTGGAAAGTGTCTGTAACTTCAGCATTCTGTAGTCCCAGGCAGACTACTTTTTGTGAGAACCCTCGGTGACTCAACAGTAAACTACCGTATACCTATATTACAGGCTATTCAGGAGCTTGAAGTAGTGTTGGCCAATATTTCTTCTGAAAATAAAAAATAAAATGAAGATCTTATAGAGGGAAAAATACAGGATTTATTCTCTGTTTTCCCCAAATAAGCATATAATAAACTAAAAAAACACAAATAATATCAAATGTTCTCTCTTTGAAAGCATGAATCAGTAACCAGCTCTACCAGGTAAAAATAAGTCAGGGAATTTGAGATTCTATTAGCTTATTCTAGCAAAAAAAAAAAAAAGCCCCTTGTTTCAAAACCCAGTATTCCACTGTGATTTTCCACACAGGTATCCACAGGCTGTGAAATCCTGAATCCTGCATCAGCCCTTGCATGACAAGATTGGTATTAATCAAAGATTAAGATATTCCAGAAAGAAAAAAAGCAGCAGATTTGATGCCACTGATTAAGGCCAGATGCTGCTATTTCTAATCCCTCTGGGTAGTACCTTAGGCTGTGGAACTAGTTGTAAGATGGGATGACAATTCAGTTCTTGTTCTTAGGGATGATCCTTAATTTTAATACCTGCAGTCTAGAAAAAGAGCAGAAAACAATTATTGAATAACTAAGTAGGCTATAAAGGTTTGACTGGTGGATAAAATGGCAGTTTAGTGCCTACTACATTTTCTGTCTTTGGGAAAAGGGGGAAAATGTCCAGAAAAATTCTAGCTTTGCTTTCAAGAAATACTTGTAATATTTTAGCTATGACCAGTGGAGTTTTTCAAATCCCTGTCCAACAGTGCTGGCCTGGATTTTGAATGTATTTTGTGTACTGGCCATGTAAATAATTCCTTGTTGGTGATGAACTCAGCTGCAAAGCAACAGAGCAACTTAAGTCTCTCAAACTGCCCAAGAAACAGGGGTTCAATTTCAACAAATACTTCCAAAGGATTTTCTGAATTCATAGGCCATTGGATAAGCAGACTCCAAGTTCTGCTTAATTTCTAATTTTAGGTTGTCCGTATGTAGTGCTGCAGTTAAACAGCAGAAGAACATAAACCATCAAGTAAACACAACTCAGTATTTTAGTGGAAATGTCAGAATATTAGGATGTGCACAAGCTAAGAAAAATTTATTTTTGTTTGAGGAAAAAATGAATTATCATTATTAGTGCTGAATGTGATCTGTAATTATTGAAAACCTTTTGTAAATTTTACAGGTAATTAATTGGCAACAAAAATTGGAGATCTCTCAGTTGACAGCAATGTAAAATACCATTGGCTAAAAGGGTAAAAGAAATGTGTATAGTTAAAAAAAATTTTGTAGAGGTTCAGTGAGCGCAATGTAAAAGAAACCTATGGCTGAGCATTGCCTGCTTTAGATCCTGCTACAGTAGATGTAGTCAGAAGCTTGTAGTCAAAGCCTTCTTTGAAACAAGATTTGTTGCTCACGGTAATATTTACTTGGGATCTGAATGGTTTGGGATTTAGGTGTTGGTCTAGTAGGGAGCAGTTTGCCTATATCCAACACTTTTGCCTGTATTCAATGCATTAATACTAACAGTTGGTATTAATGCTGAATAATTTAAGGTTGAATTCACTTATTTCAGATTATAAATGTCTAAAAATGTAAAGTCTTGGCCAGAAGAGGGTGCAAAATTACCTACCAAGCATAAAAGCATGAAATCTTTGAGAAAAAGTAAAAGTTGCACTATGCTTTTCTCAATGGTCCCTTCAGCTGAGGGAAGCTTTCTCTGAATCTACTCTTTCTGGATAGCAAAACCATCAAGATCCAATATGATAATAATGAAAATAGAGCTCATAATAAAAAACAGCTCTTAAATACTGAATAATTTACCAAGAAGACTGGAAATTTTGGAAATTTGTACTACATAGTCTACTTCTGACTGATGTGTGAGTGACATGGAATGCATGTCTGGACCACTTCAAGTGCACTGTAATCTGCAAAGTAAATATCTGTATAAGTAGATCTCTCAATATCCTGTGGTCTTTTGTAACAATTTTGTCATACCTTTGAAGTGTCAGTATGATCATTTTCTTTACATTGACAGTATGTCTGAAATTCTACTGTGATTCCATAGCAGAATATTAAAAAAACAACTGTTTTAAAATAAAATATTATTCAACAGTAAGAAGATATTCAGTGTCAGTCAGAATAGCAGACCACTCCTTAAAGAATAAACTTTGAGAAAGACTAGCAACATCTCTAGCAAGTCAGAATGACCACATATTTGAAAAACCAGCAAATTATTATCATTTTTATTAACTTATTTTCCCAGATTGCCAAAAAATGGTTTTGAAATTTTTGCAGATTTCAATTCAAACTAAATTGAAGTGGTCCACTGACCAAAAGTGAAAGCAATGTTGTGATCTGTGAGTCTTCAAAGAGGACATTTTTTTAAGTTTGGTATTGAGAATTTGAAAGCTGAAGAGTTGTTGTGTGGTACCTTTATCTTCCCTTCTGGGAAGAAAGTCGCTTAGGGAGAATTGCTTTCAAGGAAGATGTAATTTTTAAATTATTATCTGTGGAGGAAAAAAAGAAAAGATATGCTGTCTTATTTTAAGCTGGGGCTGAACTGTTTTCTTCAGAGTGTCTGGTATAATGCTATCATATAGTCATAGAATGGCTTGGATTGGATGGGACCTAAAGGACCATCAAGTTCCAACCCCCCTTCCACAGACAGGGTTGCCAGTCACTAGATCAAGTACTAGATCAGATTGCCCGGAGCCCCATCGAGGCTGGCCTTGAAACCTACAGGGACAGGGCATCCACAACCTACCTAGGCAGCCTGTTCCAGCACCTCACCACTCTCTCAGTAAAGAACTTCCCCCGACATCTAATCTAAATCTCCCTTCTTTTTGTTTAAAATCATTCCCCCTTGTCCTATCACTACCTACTTGTGTAAAAAGTCGATCTCCCTCATGTTTATAAACTCCTTTTAAGTATTGGAATGCCACAATGAGGTCTCCCCACAGCTTTCTCTTTTCCAGGCTGAACAAGCCCAGTCCCTTCAGCCTGTCTTCAGAGGAGAGGTGCTTCAGCCCTTTCTGATCATCTTCATGGCCCTCGTCTGGACCCTCTCCAACAGCTCCACATCTTTCCTGTGTTGGGGGCCCCCGACTTGGATGCAGTACTCCAGATGGGGTCTCACAAGGGCAGAGTAGAGAGGGACAATCACTTCCTTGTCCCTGCTGGCCACCCCTCTTCTGATGGAACCCAGGATACCATTGGCCTTCTGGGCTGCAGGCGCACACTGCTGGCTCACGTTAAGTCTTGCATCTACCAGGACCCCCAGGTCCTTCTCAGCAGTGCTGCTCTCAAGTTCTTATCCCAGCTTGTATACATATCTGGGATTACCTTGACCCAAGTGTGAAATCTTGCACTTTGTTTTGTTGAACCTCAGTAGGTTCACAAGGCCCACATTTTGAGTTTTTCAAGGTCCCTCTGGATGGCATTCCTTCCTTCTGCTGTGTCAACTGCACCACTCAGCTTGGTGTCATCAACAAATTTGCTGAGGGTGCACACAATCCCATAATCTGTGTCACTGATAAAGATGTTAAAGATCACCAGACCCAAGACAGACCCCTGGGGTACACCACTCATTACCATCCTCCACTTGGCCATAGAGCCATTGACCACAACTTTCTGTCTGCAACCTTCCAAACATTTCCTTAGCCACCAAATAGTCCACTGTTCAAATCCATATATTTCCAATTTAGAGACTAATTTAAACTATGTTTTAGTTCTAGGAGAAAACCAGTGTTGATAACACACCAATGTTTACAGCTGCAGGTAAGCAGTGTTGTACAGAGCCAAGGCAATTCACAGTGAAAGGGCTAAGGAACTGGGAGGGAACAGAATCAGGGTAGCTGATGGGGAGGAGTGAGCTAACGACTGTGGTGCTTAGCTGCCTGCTGTGTTAAATCACAACGTATGCTTTTAAGATATTCTTCTCTTTCCCAGGTATCACTGTAATCAAAAAGTATGTTTGATGTGATATACCATCTCAACATGAAAAAAATGAACCTCACATCAATTACTTAATTCTTTAACCTGCTCATACTGTTTTCCTTTGCAATTAAAAAAGTAATAACAAAGACAAAGGGTGTCAATTGTAGAGGTGTACTGCATCAGTAATACAAAGACAAGCAGATGTTAATAAGGCTGTGAGTTGGATTTTGTTTCTTCATACACTATTTACAAAGAAGATTCTAGGTGGCTACAGCTGAAGCTAAAAAAATCAGTCCAAGCCTTAACTATATGTGGCACAGACTAAGACATCTGGATGTGAATAAAGGAACAAAATCCTTTTTGATTTTTTACACAGATTTCTTTAATGAGAAGCATTCCAGTAATCATGAAACTGAAGAAAACGGTAGCAATAAGTTGTAAGTTTAGGTAAGCCAGGTGCAAGCATCTATTTGTTTCTCTCTCTGTCATATTAGAGGCATTGGTTGGCAATTATTAAGGTAATCAAAAACTGTTCTCTCATTTACAGGTAAAAATGTGATAAAGCAAGTACACGGTTTTTAATCTATCACATTTAAAGTCAAAAACAGCTCTATACCCAAGAGAAGAAATCTTTGCAAAATAAATGTAGAAAGCAGTAAGTGCACTGGAATCTTTAATCTTTTTTTATACCCTTTTTTCTTATATTGAAGACAAGAAATCTGTATGGAAGACTGTTGGTAAGAAGGCTTGTACTTTGTTTCTCATAACACCCTGGAGAGAATTTTGTCATTTTATGTATATCTACCTCATCATTCATCAGTGGCTATCACAAAAACAAATCTGGTTGTCCTAAAATGTTCCATCAAGCTTCTTGTTTTTCTAGTAAACTAAAAGTTATACAGTCTGCTAAGGACAAGGACCTGAGAAACCTTCTAGAAATGCCACTACTATCCTGTTTTATATTACATTTCTTTCTTTTGATAAGTTTAAGTATATAAAAGGGTAGGAAATAAAACATGCAGAAATTAATACACTAATGCTAAAAATGCATAGTGCAAAAATGCAGACCTAATCTGTAATGGAAGTTGAACACACAGCCTCCAAAGGGATCAAATCCCACTATAATGTCTGTTCTGAAACACAGTCAGCAAATCTGCATTTGGTAAAACTGTGAGATATGGTTGAAATGCCAGAGGGTTTTCTTACCATCCAGAGGGACCTGGAGAGGCTGCAGAGATGAACTGACAGGTACTTCATGAAGTTCAGCACAGCAGAGAGAATTGCAAAGTTCTGCACTTGGGGAGGAACAACCTGAGGAACGAGGATGTGATGGGAGTCAACAAAATGGAAAGAAGCTTTGCAGAAAAGGACCTGCAGGTACTGGTGCATATCGAAGTGAGCATGAGCCAGCAGTGTGCACTTGCAGAAAAGAAGGCTTTAAGGGTATCTTGGGCTGCAGTAGGCGAAATATTGTCAGTCCATCAAGGTAGGGGATACTTCTGCTCTGCTCAGAATTGATGAGACAAGAGATATGTGGGCATACTGAAAATTTGAGTCCAATGGAGGACCATGAAGATGATGAAGTGACTAGAGAATGTCTCTGATGAGGAGAGGCTGAGAGAGTTGGGGTTGTTCTGCGTGGAAAGAGGAGGCTTAGGTGAATCTTATTAATGTCTGTAAATACCCAAATGAAAGGTGAAAAGAGGATGGAGGCAGGCTCTCTTCAGTGGTGCCCAGTGTCAGGACAAGAAGCAGTAGACACAAACTGGGCCACAAAATGTTCCCTCTGATCACCAGGAGGCATTTATATGCTGTGTGGATGACAGAGCAGAAATTGCCCAGATAATGTGTGGAGTCTCCCTCCCTGGAGATCTTCAGAAGCCACATGGACATGGTCCTGGACATCATGCTCTGGCTGGTCTTGATTGAGCAAGAGATTTAGACCAGATGATCTCCAGAGGTCCCTTCGGATCTCAACCTTTCTATGCTTCTGAGATTCTTTGACTCTCTGAAACAGAACCCCACAGTTACTCAACTGGCAAGTGGTACTTAATCAGTGACTTGATTTATATAGGTAGATAAGAATCCAGCATGCTGTTGTTTTTCCCAAGTATATTGTGGCTGGATGAAAAAGAGAATTTGCAGACATTCGTGTATGTTACTTCCTATCAAGCTGATCCCAACAGAATAGATGCCTATCATGATCCCCAGCCAGTGAATTTAGGTCTAGATCTCTAAAATAATCTGAATAAATAAAATGGGAAGAGATCAAGTGAGGATGGCATGCAGTGTACTTTTAAATCATGCATCATGCAAAATTTTCATTCTCTTGATAGGAGTTACATTATTGTTAAGTCCTACCGAATCTATGTTAAACTTGACCTCCAATTACTTGAAAAGACAGTAAAGAATGGTTGATACCTTTTCATTTGAAGGTCCTAGTCCTCCTGCAGCTTCTGAGGAGGTTTTTCCTGCCTCCTCCTGAGTGTTGCAGCTAGAAGTTTTGACAGATAGTTCACAGTAAAGCAGTGCAAATGTCTATCTCACTCTGCACACCAGAATTTTCTCTCTCTGATCCCAAAAATTTCTTTCACCTCCACCATCAATTTTTGGCATCTTTTTCATCAGGTTATTTGTGTACAAAAGAGAGTCTGCTCTTGTTACTTTCCTGGACAGAATGAGTGGTTCTGGAGGATTTGCAAGTGAGTTGCCTATTGGGGGGGGGAAAACAAAGTACACCTTTAGGGTGTCTATTTTGTTAAAAAATAAAGAAAAGACACACAGGAATCCTTTTCTAGTAAGGCTTCAGTTGAACATCATTCCTTTAGAAGCAATGTAGTTTTATTCCAAATGTTTCTATGTTAGGTTACTACATGATAATATTTTTTTTACATTTTCTATTGCATTACTCTGTAGAATAATAACATTAAGAAAATAATTAGATTAATAAGGTGGATAATACATAATTATTATTTTCATCTCTTTATATAGTATGTTCGATACGTCTTTCAGAGGATGGACTTATTTAATAGTAAAGGAATTCTGTACCTCGCACTGAAGATTTTGCTAGATTGATAATAAAAATTATTATTATTTACTCCAGTAATCACTCTTTTAAGAATCATAGAACATCTTGGATGGAAGGGGACCTCTATGAGCATACCCTTGCTAGATTAGAGGAGACACACTTGTCTCTCTGTAAATGTAAAGATAGCCTATAACAATATCCTTTAAGACAGCAATTTGGCATAGCAATTTTTAAATAGAATCATAGAATGGCTTTGGTTGGAAGGGATCTTAGAGACCATCTCGTTTCAGTCCCCTTGTTATGTGTACTAAATCAGTCCTTGGTTGGACCAACTTAATGTGGTTGTCCCTTCCTGGGTTTCAATCATTACCTATGTCTTGTCTTTCTAGCCCCAGAGCCTCGTATCTGTTGCATAGAGACACTCTGGGGGCAAGAGAGTGACTCATCTTTCTGCTCCAAGCAGAGACAAGGGTCCAGTCTTCCTCCCTCCCTCTTGTGTGTTTTTGTGGTCTGTATCCTCAAAGTTGGAAGCCAGCTTAGCTTCTTCCCCTTGCAGAGAGTTAAGATGGGGCTACCAGTCTACCTGTGTCAGTGCACAATACCACACATGAATCTCACTCTCCAATTCCTGGGTACTATGCTGTGTGGTGATCTCCTCTTGCAACCTGGCCACTTGCTCAAAAAATTCATTGAGATGGGCACATTTGCACCCTTGTCACCTGCCTCTGCCCTCAGACTTCAGGGGCCTTTCAGATTCTGGAGTTCCCTACAGTCGAACATCTGAGTAGCTCTTTCATTCCTTGGGAGGTCTGCATGACAGCACAGACACTGCAGCAGGTGATCACCATATTTGTTTCTTATTTGGTACCTGTGGCCACCAAAAGAAAATAGAAAAAAAAGCTATTGAAGAACAAAGCTGATGAAGGACGATAACAAGAATTTAGTGTATTTTTGCATCATGACCTGTTGGTGAAGAATTTCTCTGTAAAAGAGAGATATTAATAGGTTATACTAGAAAGTGGTTGTGCCTTCAGAAGATGCCTAATTTTGACACAACACCAGAGATGTGTAGGATAAAACATTAGTGTTTGGACTGAAGAGGAAAGATACGTATCTTCCTGCAGACAAAATATGCCTCATGAACTCCTGAAAAACCAAGTAATGAAACTACTCAAAATGAGAGGCTATTTGCATATTCTTCCTGACTTAAGAGTTCTGGAGCCTGACTGGAGGCAGTGTTAAATCATGTTCCCAAAGTTACAGAAGTTGCGAATCAGATGGAGACAATTCTAACCATTAAGATAGCTAACTGGGGAATTCACAGAGTGAAATGACCAGTAGCTTGAATCAGAAGGCTTCCTCATATAAAATGATCACTTAGTAATCTCTGCAAAATGTCGTGTTCTGTATATGGAGAAGATTGCTTTCTTTGCTTTTGTTATTGAGATACTATATGCTTATCATTTTGACGTTTTTCCCAGCACTTTTCTGACACCTTCTCTTCATCATTTCTTTACTTATTTGATATACTGTCAAATATCACTACCACAAAAAATCTCTGAGAACGCATCACAAAATCCTCATTTCTGAACCATACCCTTGCATTTCTCCTGGGTTCAAATCTGGGTTCCAGCTATGTGTTTTTCTCCTTGTTTATGGTAGAAGAGGATGTTGTAAAACTGTTATCTAGTCTCATGTTAGCATTAGCTCATCTGATTAAGTCCAAAGTTCGGACTTGTGAGTAACAAAAGATTTTATAACAATTAGTTTATTTTCTGTGTTTCTTACAGTAAAAAAAAAAAAAAAAAATCAAAAGCATATCAAATGTTGTTGTGCTTGTAGGCATATGCCTATTTTTCTCTTCCATATAAAACTAGACATAAAATTCTGCTATTAAGATGTCATTGTCATATTTCTTTTTTAAAGAAGTGTTTTAATAAATGTGCATATTTTGTTTGGTTGATTATTAGGGTTTTTCTCTTTAGCACAACTGTCTGCACACAAAAGAAGCCTAAAAGCACTGAAAGCAATTTGCTAGCTGATCTTGACAAACAAACCACATGGTATAATCACTTAAAACTTTTAGAGTGCTCTTGAACTCGTTTTACTTAAAAAGGTGCACTTCATACAGTTCAGAGAAACTGACATCTTGCTTGTACACACCTGAAAATCCTGTTGTAGAAAAGATATGCAGACCTACTGAGACTATTAATAAGTTTTTAGCATAGGTCTCTTACCCATGATTTCACTGTTGGTTATATTCCATGCATAATTGTACTGTAGCAAGACACATTTGAGCATATGATAACAAAAAAGAGAGTAATCTTTATTATTTGCATTTCCCAAGAGCTTCTTCATCTTATGAACTAGAAGTTTTAATATTATGGCCCTACAATGTAAAATATTTTAAAGAAGCTGGTATGCATGTTGGCCCAAAATAGTTTAATATCCAGTTCATGCAAAAGAACTAGATAATAGGAGCTACCTTTGATTGTTTATTGACATTTTAATTAATTCATCAAAATATTTGTCTGCTGGAATTGCAAATTAAGGAAACTAGTTTATTTGCTGTTAAGTTCAGTTACACAGATTTAAAAAATGTCATTTCTGCACTACTTTGCGACTTTGGAGGGAAGAGTCCCGTCAGCTACGGTAGGTGTTGGGATAAGTCAATTGTAAAACCACGAATGCAAAATCAGTCTGTTCTCCAACTGTCCCAGAGGAAGGCTTTATTGCAGCTTTCTGCTGAGATTAGAAGATTTTTGTCACTTCTTTTTGTGCTTTTCTTTCTCTTACTCCATCTTCTTATTGATGGTTCTTCACTCACTGGACTACACTGAGCAGACAGCTAATGCACAGTAAAATGGGTACTTGATGATGTCAGCCTGCAACAGAGAGAAGCCATTCTTGTGTTTGGGCCTGTGGTGGTTCCTTTCCCCTGCTAGGGCTAGCCAGTTACTTTCCGCATTGAGACAGGCTGAGACGTGTTAGGGTTTTTTAACCTGATGAAAAGGCTCTGGGTACACCTTATAGTGGCTTTCCAGTACTCTAAATGGGTCTACAAGAAGGCTGAGGGGGGACTATTTATAAGGGAATGTAGTGGTAGGACAAGGGGTAATGGTTAAACTAAAAGCAAGAAGAATTAGATTAGATTTAAGGAGAAAGTTAGTCACTGTGAGGGTGGTGAGGTGCTAGAACAGGTTGTCCAGAGAAGCTGTGGATGTCCCATCCCTGAAGATGTTCAAGGACAGGTTGGATGGAGCCCTGGGCAACCTGATCTAGAGGAAGGTATCCCTGTCCATGACAGGGGTTGAAACTAGATAGTCTCTTAGCTCCCTTCCAACCCAAACCATTCTGTGATTCTTCTGTGGGAATGGTCTTCACAGACCAACGTATACATCTCAACAGTTGCCCTGTGCTTCATAATAAATTCTGCAGTGATACAGATCCATTTCCTAGAAAGGTCACATTTCACCTTCATGAGGGCAGAGCTGGTGGACTACAGCAGTTGAAATCCCATCCCATGCTGTTCTAACGTTCGGTGATTTCGTGTTTAGAAATCATTGATCAAATATAACACTCCAGACATTTCACATGAAATTAGATGTATCTGTAAGTGAGGAGTGAAAAACAGACCTGATGGTTTCCTGACAGTACATTTCCAAACTATATTTGCTTTACAAATACAAATAAACAACAAAGTCCACAGATATGTGATATACCTCTGCCTTGCACTCTAGACTGATTTGCTTAGTATCCTTCTGTATTTATTTAGCAGATGAATCTGCCACTGTCCCATGACATTTTCTTGTAATATTCAAATCTGGTATGCATTGAAACTATATTTTGATATTTATAAAATATATTGCCAGGCTGCAGTGTATATTTTTCTATGCAAAATACTGAGGCACATACAGCTTTAAAATAAGCCTGCTATTTCTTGTACTTCTACATTTGCTTTACACAGTAAGCATGAAAAAAGTATTAACAAGTATGACATATCAGATGAAAAATATTACAAATAATAAAACAGCGTTGTCTTTAAACCTCTCACACTGCAATTGAGTACAGTTCCAACAAGCCACAGGTGTACACCATATGCATAGGTGAAAATGCGATTATGAGAGGTCTGATGACAGTTCTGGGTCCACAAAGCATTCATCTCAATATAAACATCTGTTATATATTCAAGGCAAAACTGTGTGGAATATGGAGCTATAATTGAGGTTTTAAACACAGAGATACCAGGAAACTCCAGGTTATTGCCCCAACAGGAACTAAATTTGATCACATTATAAAAAGATAGTATTTTTTTATTAGTGTACATAATGTTAGGTTTGATGCCTTATTATACTGAGATGGAATTGCATCAGCTCAACAGAGTGTGAGGACTACTGACTTGTAGTGATGCACTTATTTCTCAATTATGGGATTGATGCACTCTTCTGGCAGAGAGGCTCTAATTAGCTGGGCTGTTATTAACTGTCAGTATACATTGTGAAAATCCTGTGGTTTGATTGGCTGCTCCCTGTCATAAACCAGCAATATGATGTCTCCAACTTTTGTATTCCTCTGCTGACAGCTGAAGGTGCCAAATCTTTTGTGTTATATATAAAAGACACTGTTATCAACTGCTCATAATTTGGCCAAAGTTTAGCCAAGCAGGATTAAATTTCCTTGTGTCTGCCTTTAGGCAAATGTCCTTTTTAATTTCTTCTAAAACCATTTCTGAGGGAGAAATAAGGGAAAACTATATTAACCACACAAAGTCTCTTCACAGCCATCTCTTCATGTCTAGCTTTATTTCTGCCGACTCAAAGGCAAAAAAGAAGTCAGCCTGAACTGCCAGGCACTGAAAACCTGGGCCTTGTATAGTTCAACAACCTAGGACAAGAGATGTTATACACTCTGTTGTTTTCCTAAGCACTCTTATTCTTCTAACTCCAGATCAGCCATCTGTAAACAGGTCTAAGAACTCAATTCTACACTAGATCCAATGACTTTACACATCATTCTTCCTGTCGTGTCAACACTACAGACATGGCTACATCAGCTGTCTTATGACCTAGAAATTAGACATGCAGGATCAAGGTCTTCATCACCAAAATGCTCAAAGGACTAAGTTTTGTGTTATTTTTTTTTTTTTGAACAAGTATCAAATAGGCAATCCTCTTAGTGCCAAGGTGTCTCAGACTAAAGGCTTACTGTGCCCTCTCAGATGCAGTAGCTCAGTATAATTAGTAATCAAAAAACAGGAAAATACAAATGCCTCATTTGGGGAGCCAGAAGTTTCTTAGTGTTCAGCAATTGAGGTATGTATCTCTGGTTTGCTTGAACCTGGTCTGGACTGCTATTTTAATTAAAACCCATACTAAAACTAATGATTATGAAAATATCACTCAGGGCTGTCAGGTAGAATCTTTTGTGTAAATTCCAAAGGTATTGCCATCCACTTTACACCGTTTGCTCAGACAAGGATAGGGTTATGGTTAGGCATGTCAGTGAATACAAGCTAATGCAGTCTGTGGTGGAAGACCACCACCAAAGAGAATAAAACCACAAATCATAACCTTATCACTACGTACACAGTAGGCACAAATTTAGGGAAAGTGTGCAAAATTTTCCTAACCTTTTTCTTTAAGGAAATAATAGTAATTGCATTTTTAACTAAGCCTTTGCCAGGAGATAAGTAGCTAATATTAACTCTTCCAGCTTTGCATTCTTAGAAACAAATTTGTCCCATATACACATCAATGTATTTTTGTGAACTGAGTAAAAATGAAAGAAGAATGTGACTCTGATTTTTCCAAAAAAAAAAAAAAAAAAAGACTGTCAGATTACAAATGCAAGCTCCTTTCAGTTAATTTTCCTTTCATTGTATTTCTTTCCTGTTCTCTTTCCTTTTCTTCCCCTCTGTCTCGTAAGCAGAAAGAACAGAGTTCTTTAACCAAACAAATGTAAATATGCAAATGGTAGTGATTTTTTAAAACTATGTTTTTCAGTTCATCTAACAAAGACATATCTGTCTGCTCAAATGATTCCTTGCTGAATATGAATGAGAAGCCCTTTAATGAGGTACAGTAATTAAGCTCTGGCAAGGCCCCCTAGGCCCCCATCAGCAGCTTCCCAGGCAAGCAGCCATTGAATCAGATGATTGACAAACCAGACGCTGGACATGTACTGTAGCTGATGAGGAACAATGGGCTGTGGGGCCACTGTATCTGACGTACCCAGCCATTTCAGCCCGATCAAAGACATGGGCTCCTAGTGTGACTGTCTTTTTGTTCTTGTGAGCCCAAGCAGCATGCTTTACCTGCTAGGCCCTCCTCATGCCAACTCCTTGTCCTTCAAGGGCCTCACAACACGTCCAGCCTCAGCCAGTGCATGCTGAAGCTAGGCCTTGCCTGTCCCACATTTAGCTGTGCAGGAGCATGTTTGCTCCTCAGGCACTCAAGGGTTGTAGCACTTGGCTCATAAATCTTTTTAATTGTTAAAAGTCTTTAACTATCGAATAGGATTCATTATCCATTGTGTTTGCCAAAATGCTATTTAATAAGTTGCTTGTTTTATTAACTCTGACAGGAAAGAAAACAGGGTTCTTTATCTCCAGCTGTTGGAGACAGATATGGGATTTCTATGAGCAGTTTCACTTAGCACATTGGAAAATGAGTGTGTTTAACAGGCTTGGGGTGACTGGCCTGCAGTTGAATCACACATCCTTCCCTTCTGTTCTGCATCCTGAATTGTACCTATGGCTAAACTATACCTCTCCTAGCAGCCTTTGCATGGCCAGTAGTTGATCACATATCCTTCCCTCCGTCTTGCATCCTAAACTGAAGCTACAGCTAAACCATACTTGACCTAACAGCCTTTGGATATCTCAGAAACCATGTGAGAAAGATCATTAAAACAAACAACAACCAGAAAAAAACAAAACTGGATTCCACCACCCTGTAACACTTATTGTATGATCACTCAGCAGCTGAGATGAGAATGATGCATCTTTGCATCTTTAACAGATTGTCACCGTATGGACTAGCATTGTGAGGGACTCCTTGATTTCCAGGCCAAGAGGTTAATTTCCTTCCTGTTTGTCATCAGCTCAATAGCATATGCATATGCACCACAGTGTTCTCATGGTCCTTTGGAAATGCAGGTAATGATGGCCTGCCTCTAGGCTTTGTGGAAAAAAACCAAATGATTTGAAACGTATGCTGCCAAATTGCATTTTGAAAAAATATACGGGGAAGAGAAATGTATGTAGGTCACTCTGAAAGTAAAGTATCCTACTTATTTCCATGGAAACTACCAACAGATAAAAAGACACAATAATACTATGTAATAGAGCAAATTCTGAACTACAAAACACCATTTTTCAACAAAGTCACCAACATTAATTATGCATTTTCACCAGCAGTGAAAAAGAGCCTGCATGGTGTGCACATAAAAATTTGCATGGCTGTCCAGAATATGGCTTGTCTTTCATATTGTTCTCACCACTGCTGAAATGCAGCACCCACCATCTCACTGTGCTCACATCTCACTGTTTGGTCTCCAATAAACGTACAGCAAGCATCGATGAGTGTCAGTGGGTGCCATTTTTTTCTACAAAGAGAAATTCAGTTCCACACCTATGCTTCATACACACTTCTGTGTCAGACACCATTTTGTCAAGCTGTCCCTCTGCTGTCATGTGTCGCACAGCAACAAAATTCAATGGAATATTTGCAGGAAGGTTTAACCTCTACTGCCATACTACCAACACCCACCTCTGATGTCGTGGACCAACATAATAAAATAAGAGGCATTACTTTCAGAGCAGATCTTTTACTTTTCAGAGAACGAATGGAAGAGAATGAAGAATTTAATCATTTCCTGTCTTCTAAGTAACAGCAAAAATATGTGCAAATATGTATATATTCAAAAATCATCTGAATAAGCTGTTACTTCCATTTGTCAAAACTGGCAATCTCATTTTATTAAAATTGAAATCTCACCACTCTTCCCTTCTTTCTGGACTTTTTTTTCTTTGAAAAGCAGAGATAAATCTCAGTAGTACAATTAAAACACTAGCTAAATATTACTTTGTTGGGCTTAACGATAGATTGCAATGTGTGCATAATGACCCAGTTCTAGTAATATCATCTGATTTAGTAAGGAAATCAGTGTCTGCCATATGTTCACCAATAAGGTCTTAGAAATTCTTCTTCTTGTTCTTGATGTCTCAGCCAACTGCTAGCAAGGATGCTGTTTTGTCCTGAAACCGTCTTGTTTTTGAACACTAAGCACATTAAAGCATGTGTCTCATTTTATCACATAACCTCTAGGAATGAGCAGGGGGTGAATTAACAACATACCACCTGCCTGCCCTGAGTACCTTTATGCATGGAAGTGTTTCAGTTGCAGGCCCATGTGAAAACTGACATTGACTTAACAGCCCCAGAAAGGTACATGCTGTGGCACTGGGGATATCTTAAAAGTCACAAATGAATCTCACATTTACCTGAATATAATAGCACTCAGTTGGCACGATTATTTAGCTCTTACAGTAAACCATACAGCAACATAAAAATCCAAAGCAAGAGAAAATCAAAATAGGGAACAAAGGAAGACTGTGTTGTCCCTTTTAGCTATGCATTTGCCACACTCACTACGTATTTGCTATTTTGTAGACTCGTGAACTGTGGCAAATTAATTACTATATCTTTACTGTGAATGGTGCCAAATATGTACAGTGATGAAACACTGTGCACCTCTGTCGTGGATAACAGAAGCTTCATGTGGTTCATCATTTTAAAATTCTTTTTTTTTTCTTTTAATTAATTGGGGGGGGGCAATTTTGCATGTTTAAAAAACATATATTATCATGCTGTCCTTCCAACGACTCTCTTGATCTCATATTTCTTAGGTTCACAGAGCCAAAACACCTTCAAGTAAAAGCTAGTATAAATCCCTTTATATGGATAGAGTTGCAGTAACTTATTCCAAGTGTGTCCAATATACATGTATACCTATTTATGTATGTTTAGCATTTCATGACAGTTCATAGATCTGAACTTCTATTTTAAACTATTTAAGCTAACTTTTGTTTTAAATGTAGCAAATTTGTTTTTCAATGCAAATAGTTTGCTTAAGTTGTTTCTAGTTGTAGATGTGATGTAGGACATAAAGTACTGTGTAGTAATAAAATCTTGCATTTTACCAAAGCATCATCTTTATTTAAAGACAAGAGGAAGAGAGAGCTAGAGGTACCTAAAGCATAGTGAAAGTAACTTTCATCCACTTTTCATGTTTTTTTTTTCTACTTTCAAATTGCAGTACCCATTTCAGTACTATCAGAAAGCAAAAATTATACAGTCATTATTACAGCTCTTTCTCAATCAAAATTGTCATGCAATATGTTTAGGCAGTTTTCCACAGATATCTCTAATGCATTGTGGATAGTTAAAGATTTCGGTTAGATTGAAGTACACTTACCTGCTACAAGCATTTAATGTTGGTATCTACAGAATGTTGTATCTAAAGACTAGGTGGCCAGTGACTGCAGATGCCACCTGCGCACACCTTACCTTTCAGACTTCTTCCTGAGAAGCTATCGTTAATAACCAATGGAGACAGCATATATCAGAAGACTTTAGTCTATTTGTACAGTCTTTAACTTCTTATGGATTAAATACATCCACTTAGTGTGATATAACCAATTTTTATCTCTTGAGAACTCATTTTCAACATGTATTCTTAATCTTTTTTTTTTAATTCCACAAGTCCCTTGAACATTTATTTGTTGATATTAAAAAAATCAAAGTGATTAATTTCTGTATGTTTTGTATAAGAAGGAAAGAAAATGCTGGTCTGAACTGTAATAAACAATGCTGAACTGTAACAGTATATGGGAGTATGGTTTTTAAAAGAGTTAAAACATGTTAATAATAACGCAATATGTGTTTTTTTAATATTCTTTAAGGAGATATAGGAAGAAAGCATTTGAGAGTTACAGAAGTATGCATACCATGTACTTCTTCATGCTTTGATCCCTGAACAAGCTGCTGACCAACAAGCAGTAGAGAGCCATTTTTGCAGAGTTGTGTCTAAGCTCATGAGACCTTCAAAGTGAAATTAACTCAAAGCCACTGATATAAAACTTAGAGCAAGTTTTTTAGTTCTGGAAGTTGCTTAACTTGTGTAGCCTAATAAAATTGGTAGTAGGCACTCTCCTTGCCCTGAAGGTATATGTTATGTTGTGACTGCAATGTAGAATGAATAGCCATGCTAGCTTTAAACTGGCTAGACATGACATTTAGACATGACATTGCTAGGAGACTAATGAGAAATCAACATGGGACTGCTGAGTGAGTCTTCTCCACCTTCTGAGGTAGCTTTTACAGACTATACAGGTGTGGCACAGCTGGGCTGCCATTAGCACAGTGATTACTTCAGTGCTGGGAGCTGGTTACGGCAGGAGCAGGGATGGATAGTTCAGAAGGAAGTGCTGGCCATTAGGATAATGGAAGCAGAAGAAATGTGCTGGGGAACCCCTGGGGAAACTGTTGCTTCCAGTTCTCTTCTGCTGAATTGGTACATGAGACACTCCCCATGAGAAAAGGTTGAAAGAAAATGATCTGGTTCTGCAGCTCCAGCATCAGTGGGCTCTTTAGTACCACTCCATTCTCTAGATTCATTCCCATCTCAATCACATGCTCTGTTCTTTCTTCTGTCAGCACTCAGGCCATGCAACAGCCCAGAATATATTTTCCAATCATTTTCAGAGCGATCCATAGCTTAAGACTACTTCAGGCTATATTTTACTCTGAAGTTCTTAGCAAGAAATAGCTGTTATTCCCTGTTGCCAAGCCAGTTTCTTTCACTGACTTTCAGGACTTTCACTTCTTGCATGGCCTGAGTAGAGCCATACCGTGTCACTGTGCTATGTGTCTACCAACTAACCCTGGCCAGAACTAATGGGAAACTTCTAAATACTTCAATAAGTGGATGTCTGCAATAGACAGACAGTTTTATGGTCCCAGACAATAAAGCTCCTCTTCCAGTCTCCTAATTTCATGGTTCCTCAATGATGGAATACTTCAAAAATGATTTTCTTGTGTGTCAAGTCACTTCCATTAAATAGATTCTTAAAAAAAGAACATTTCAAAAGTTGGTAATTGCTTTTTTATTTTACAGTGACAGCTTTGATTTTATTTTCCTCTGGCAGTAAAGTATTATTAAAAGTTGTTTGATTTGATTTTTTTCTTACACTTATTAAAATATCAGCAAATGGTCAATTAAGTAGTTTGTTGTCTGGTGAAACAACATTTTTCTGCTGAAACAAACATCTCACGAAACTCCACAAAGAAAACTCTGAAGGTGGATGTGCTTTTTTAATTTATTCAGTACTGAACCACAGTTTTTGTTTGATTTTGGCGTCTTGACTAGTGTTGGAGAGTAGGTTCTCATTTTAAAACCTTGAAATCCTTTACACAGACAGCTGTTTTAGCTAATCTAAATTGATAGACAAATGTAAATTCCTTGTGGGATCTTGGCAGAGCCTTGACAGGAGTAACTGGATAATCAGATTGCATGTAGAGAGAACTCTCAGCACAAGCCTCTTCACACCAAACTGTTTGCTGTTCCAAGGTATGTGCTCTGAAAACTTTGAAAGGAGATGCACATTTTCTGCTTATTTGCTCAAGTGGAGCTTTGCAGTGTGGGTGATTAAGAGTGTTGTATAAAAGGTGAGAGTATATATGGTAAAGAATTTGACAGGAGAACTGTTTTGTGTAGAAAATTTGCCCAACTTTCTTAGAAAACAGTTCAGAAGTTAATAATTTTTTTGTTCCTCTGCCCTGAGTTTCTCTGCTAATTGTAGTATCTCCAGTGTTTTACAAATTCTGTATCCAGCTCTACAGGACTTGTTTCTCTCTCCCTCTCCCTCAGTTTTTTACTTCGAAGTCAGTAAACTATGATGTATGTGTCTGTCCCTGAATAACGTTATTATATGATGCTGCTGGAGCTCTGAATAGCTTGGCTGTGGACTGCTGAACCCTTTGAATGTAATTGTTTTAACACCATGAAATGAAGTAACGCATAAAATTGATAATAAACGGATATCTCTCTGCCTCTGCATGCAAATGAGCACTTAGCACCAGGGCACAGATGCCACCATTGTTTTCCCCCTGAAAATGACAAAGTAAGTGAAAATATCTACCAAGAGCTTCAAAAGTACGATAGCTGCAGTTTCATTATATTTTAGAATTTCACGGAGTAGGGAAAGCAAACTCTAGTGCCAACATTTAGAAAGAGGCTGGATGATATCTGCCTGTAGTATACTGGAACATACAGTGAAGCGAGGTTTTGTCTTTTTTTTTTTTTTGAGATAAAGAATATAGTTATTAGTAATTCTTTCATGTTTTCCATTTTACAATCTCAGTTTTGTTTTGCAAACAGAGGCTGTATTTTTTATCTAAGTGTCTTGCCTCCTACTCCACCTCCTCTAAAAGTACATCTAGAATCAATGTGTAATACCTGTTAATCTGCACTCTGTATGAAACAGTCATATTTGGAATACCTTGGGTCTTACAGCTATAGGCTTAACATGTTGTTGTTTTCTAATTTATACTTTTTGTTAATAAATATATCCAGAAACTAAAATGATTACTTCGTCTTAGAAATGTTTTTCAGGCATGTTTTGTTTTTCCCTCTGCTTTAAACAAAGGGTAGAAATTCATGAAAGGACTGTATTATTTTATAGATTAATCCTTCCATTTTCAAAGGTCAGCTATATTCCCATTCATTTCACAAAGAGTTATTTCCTAGAGACAGAAGGTTTAAGTGAATGGAATCAATTAACTTGTCACGTTCTTTACCTTTGTTCCTAGGTTAACAGTTTGATGTTCCTCATTAAGTTACTTAAACGTGTTTGCAAAACCTTACATACCAATAGATCATATTCATATTAGAAACCATTGCGGTTTTCACAGAAGTTTCTTAACAGTTCAAAAGTAACTATCTCAATAATAAAAATATCACTCTGGCCTGTGTCCAAAGCTTGTTGAAGTTCAAATATATGACATTTCTTGATGATGCCACATCTGAATGTCTGCTGCCTATTCATACAGAGAACTGCTGTCATTTTCCTTTTCTGTTCTTCGTGTTTACACGTTGCTCAGTTTGGTGTTCTTATACTCCGTAATTTTAAGTTGTCTACTCATTGTCCACTCTGTCACCTCTTCCCACAGCACTCTAGTAGCTCCACTCCAGTTTGGAGCCTCGTATCTCATCTGTAAGTTCTCTGTCAGCACAGACAGTATTTCTACCACTCATGAGGTATCCAAGGAGGACTTTTTAAATATAGTTGATTTGAAAATTCAAACTTAAATAAAATTTTAGTTTTCTGTTGATTTAATTAAGGGTAAGCTGTTACTGAAAAGGCCAGTCCCTAGCACTTATCCGCACCTGAATGTCCCAAATATCCCATGCGAGATCTGGCAATTGAGAAGCAAGTCAGATAAGGGTGTTGATCTGACAGAAATCTCCTTCTTCTTTTCCTTTGCCTTTTTCTTCTGAATTGATTTAGAATCACCACTAAAAGAGTTCTCCAAATACTTTCTCCTGTTATCACCAGTGGAACAATCTTACCCATTAACTCTTTCGTTGAAAGATGAATGGTTGAAATCCCCCACTTAACACTAAGGTCAGCATCTTGGAGTACTCAATATGCACAAAAAGCTTAGTCTGGTTGTCCACCATCATGGTTTATGCTATATCTCATGTACCAGCAGTGCACTATTCTTTTTCTTTCACTATCAATAGACTTTCAACATCTCTCTTCATCCACATTATGGAGTCACCATCCCTGAATGTGTTTAAAAACTGTTTGGACGTGGTGCTCAGGGACATGATTTAGCAGTGGGTTGTTAGAGTTAGGGTAGCGTGGTTAGGTTGCAGTTGGACTTGATGATCTTGAAGGTCTTTTCCAACCTGAGCAATCTGATGATTCTATGATTCTGATAGTATTTCCTTACCTTACTGTTCTCGAATAGTCTTCAATAGTTATAGACTACTCAAAGAAAAAAAGAAAAACAAAAAAAGACATCAACACTCCATTTTACAAATATTTTGACCACTTTGAAAAAAAAACCAGATCCTCCCACTTATATCCTCCTGCTACAAAACACTATTTTTCAACATAGTCACTACCATTAGCTTTGCATTTTTACTAGCCATAAACAAGAACCTGCAAGCTGTTCTTGTAAAAATCTGCACCAGCAGAGGTTATCCATTGTTCCATAACTGTTACAACAGCACTGTTACCTGCAAAAGGTTGTCCACACAGACCATCTTTCATTGCAGACCATCTTTCATTGGCCTGAACAGATGGAAGTCAAAAGGCGACAAATCCAGTCTGTAGGGTGGATGTGGTAGGACAGTCCAGCCAAGATTTGCAATGTGCTCCACGGTCTTCAAACTGGTATAGGGCCTGACATTGCCATGCTGCAAGAGAAAGGTTGTCTTCTTCTTCTTCAGCCTGACTCTCGAAGTTAAAGACTTTAGCTTAGTCAGTGTTATGATGTAGTAGTCAGAGTTGATGGTTTGGGTTCCAGGAAATCCAGAAGGATTGCTCCTTTTCTATCCCAAAAGACAGTACACGTCACTTTGCCCACTAAGAGCAAAGGTGCCCACTATATCTTGAACTTTTTCTTCAAAGGGAAATTTGTGTCAGCACTTCATGTTGATTCCAGGTCTTGTCACTGGTAATGAGGTGATCAAGGAAACTGTCATCTTCAGGCTCCTACTGGTTCAACATGTGACAAAATTGCATATGGTGTTCTTTCTGTTCCTGTGTGAGCATTCACAGGACCCAGGTGGTGCAAACTTTGCAATATTCCTATGTTGTCACCATTGTTTCCAATGCACTGAAGGTGATACTCGGTTCCAAACACAGTTCCCTAGTTGTAATCTGCTGATTTGCCCAGATGAGCTGATCAATACACTCTTTCTTTCATTGTGTGACAGCTGTGCATGGCCATCCAGAACATCACTTGTCTTTCACATCGCTCTCACCACTACTAAAACACATGACCCACAGCCTCACTTTGCCAGGATCCACTGTTTGATCTCCAAAAGTGTTCAGCAAGCATCAGTGACTGTCAAAGAGTGCAATTTTTTTCCACACTGACAAATTCAGTTCCACACCTCTGCTTCATACACACTTCCATGTCAGGCATCATTTTATTAAATTGCTCCTCTGCTGCTATCTATCACATGGCAACATAATGTAATAGAATATTGACAGGAAGGTGTAATCTCTGCTACCATGCCACCAACATGAACCTCTGACATCATGGGCCAGCATAATAAAATAGGATGCATTACTTTTGGAGCAGATCTTATAAATGGTATTAAGTAATTAGATAACACTAATTTCCATTTAGAAGTATAAAACAGTATTTGGTTAAAAAGTGTGCTTTTGAAGTCTTTAGTTGGAAGATAGTAACATGATTGTTAAATTACTTACTTTACTTTTGCCGTATCTTCATTGTGTACACATACACATATATATGTCATGTTAAATTAAACCTTCCAACACAGAATGAGAAATTTGTCACATGAGAAATCTCTAGAGAATTGTCATTAGGGAATTAAAATTAGATTGGTTTTCCACACCCTTTCAATTCCAAGGGAAGAGAGGCAGACTATTAATAAGTCATTTTCACTGTAGAATGGTTAACATGAGGAAAAATGTGGATTCAATGAAAAAATTAAATAAATAAATAAATAAATAAAAGTAGTTTTTTGATGAGAGTTCTTTAAATATCCCAAAGTTATACTAGAATTGGGGAGGAAAAAAAAGAAGAAGAAAAAAGCCCTGTATCTTCTAATGAGGAATTCAGAAAATATACACAGTTGACAAGACACTAAAGTCATTTTATGATATGCTTAAGTAACATACAAATAACAAATCTCAACCATACAAATTTTTTATCATATAGTGTTCAGTGTGGTTATGAGTTAACTTTGTTGATTTATGTTGCAGCATAAAAATCATGAGATGCTTTATGCATAGCTTTGAAATAGAACTTAGTGAAATGTGATACTTTTTCTTTGAAATTCTATTGCTTGCTTGAACTTGACCCTCCTGTAAAACTAAGAAACATAAAGAAATCAACTGCAGTAAACTAGAGAACCATGTATACGTGGATATACATACGTATCCATGGATATACATATATATGCATATACATGTATATATATATATATGTATGTATATATATTTTCTGCTCCTCCCTCTGATCCCCAGAAAATATGATTGTTCATTTAAGGTGAAACTATTATCATCTAATAAGCAATTCAGACAGCTTCTCAAATAATCATCTAGGACTCTATCCGAAGACTTGTTAAATCAGTGAGCTGTTTCTCTTCTTTCTCAGTAGCACAGTCATGGATCTGACGCAAGAATCTCTTTATGTTGTTGTAATCGCTCTCCACTTTAACTTAGAAATAGTATCATCAGTTCTGATAAAATGAGAACTGAGTAACTGTAAACTCAAATCACAACTGAAGAATTATTTAGCTCAAAAATAGAATTTGCCTGAATGTTGTTTTCCAAATATACATACTTTCAAACCCTTGCTTTCATACTGATAACAAATTGTTAACTGAATTACAGTTCTTGCAACAGTACGTTTAGCAAAATTAAAGCACAAAAACACAACACATCCAATAAAATTTGGTATTCCAACTTTTCACAGATTATTTACCTAATACTGAATGTTTTGAGCTTTCACAGATTCACAAAATTTTAGGGGTTGGAAGGCACCTCTGAAGTTCATCAAGTAAAACCTCTTTGCTAGAGCATGTTCTCTACAGTAGGTTTCTCGGGAAAGTGTCCAGACTCCACAACCTCTCTGGGCATCCGGTGCTGTGTCACCCTCAAAGTAAGGAACTTTTTCCTCATGTTCAGATGGAACTTCCTGTGTTCGAATTTGTGTCCATTGTCCCTTGTTCTCTTGCTGCACACCACTGAAGAAAGCCTGGCCCCATTCTCTTGACACCCACCCTACAGATATTTGTAAGAGTTTTAAGATTCCCCTTCAGTCTTCTCCAAGTTGAACAGATCCAGGTCTGTCAGCCTTTCCTCATAATGGAGATGCTCCAGGCCCCAAATTACCTTTGTAGCCCTCTGCTGAACTCTCTCTGGAAGTTCCTAGTCTTTTTTTGAACTGCGGAGCCCAGAACTGGATGCAGTATGCCAGATGTGGCCTCACCAGGGCAAAGTAAAGGGGGAGGATCACCTCCCTTGACCTGATGGCCACATTTTTTTAAATGCACTCCAGGATACCATTGCCTTCTTGGTGACAGGAACATACTACTGGCGGTCAACCTGTTATCCACTGAGACACCTAGGTCCTTTCCCTCTGACAAGTCAGCCCCTAACTTGTATGCATGCCATCATGTTTCTTTATGAACTACAGAATAAGATGCATTGTTTGGTTTACTCTCTCAAGAGCATGATTCACTTCTTCCCTACAGACTGTCTTTGAGTGACTAACAAATGTCTTTGGCAGCACATAGATTTGCACACCATGAGTTAAATCACTTTTGCCTTTGTCTGACTTAGGTGTATGTTTATAAGCTTCTTGGACATAGATTCTCTATTCCTTTGAATATATACAATAATAAGCATGAGGAGCTTCCACTTCAATGAAATTATAAATTAAAATCTCATCCTCAGCCCTTAGAGATTGTGAAAGTAACTCAATATTAAAGAGTTAAGATATCTGTCAGTGTAGCTTTAAAAGAATCTTGGATTTGGATGAGTTGAGGTGACTAGAAGTATTTTCAGGCATACAAAATCCAATGTTCAGAGATATAAGTACATACCGTGAAGGATTCAAAAGCAGAGGAGTATTACGAACTCTGCTGGTAATTACTACTGTACTGTAAAAGAAAGTAGGAGGCTAAAAAATGATCTCTTTTTATCACTCTTGATACTTAACTTGGAAACCTAATGAAATCTGTACATATTCATAACGAGAGAAAGACTGCAATTAAAAAAAAGTTAAGAATTAGAACAGATCAAACCAAGGAACAGTGACATGTATTCTTTCCCATTCTTACATTCTGTATATCTGTCTGTAGAATGAGAATAATTGGAATGCAAATAGTAACTATTTGTCTTGCACATTTTGTCTCTCTTGTCTGTTTAAGGCTTCATAAATTCACTGTATGTCAGCACCTCCTCTGTATAATTTTTTTAAATCTATGGAGAGACCTACAGAAAACTTCAATATACTTGAGCAAATGGTAGACAGGATTTTCAAAACAACTTAAAGGTATCCAAGCCTTCCTAAGAAAATACTTTTGGCCACTGTTATTTTACATTCATGCGACTTTGGAGTATTTTCAGGGTTGAAATGTAGGTCTTATCTACTTCATCAGTGATCTAGTACGTGTCAGTTTAGATACGGACCCTTTGTTATCCAGAAAACATCAGTTTTTTCTCTTTTTTAGATTAGTGTCTAATAACTACAGTGGCAGTGACATGTTTTACTCTTCTCCAGGGTGTTGTGCATTGTTGGCTTTACAAATTACCTTGGATTAATCCTGACTTAACTGAGGACAGGGAAAGGAAGTTAGTTTTCCTAACCTATGACTGTAAAAGAGATATTTATATTGCAGAATGATTAATCAGCCAAAATAGGATCTGAACTGCATATAGAATATACCCAGCTCTCTTTCTCTGTTGACTACACAAGATGACTGAGGCAAATGGACTCAACTTGGGCATCTAATTCAAGTGCTTAGAAAGAGTTCAACTCAGCCACAGCACCTACATTTCTCCCTCTTACTCTGTGTTATCTGGCTACTTACTGTCCTGGTTGCCTCTAAACCTGATTGAAGAGCATGAACTTTCAAAGTTGTTCATCTCACTTCTGGCAGATGAGTTCAAACAACCAATGTTTCCCTCTCCTTACTACAAGAGTTTGTCTGCATCGTCTATCTACCTAATGCATTACTTCTGGTTGAATGTGATTTTCTTGAAATCATGCTTTACAAAATTAACAATTCAGATGTTCATTGTTAGCCTCAGTCCTCCACTAATGACAACAATAACATAAACGGCATTATAGAAGAAGCATGATAGCATGATCACTCTCTTGATTTTTATGGCCAAAAAGGCTCATTATGATTATCTCCTCTGATGTGCCGTATAACATATGCTCATTGCATTGCCCTCTGCTACAAATGAATGGGAATTCTGATACTGTCTTTAAAGAAAGCATATTCAACCCTTGAGAATAATTTTAAGACTTTGAGTGATAAAGAAATTTGTGTAAATTCAAAACTAGCTTACTTGTTTCTGGAAGTGCTAGAAATCTTGCTTATGTAATGGTTTCAGCCTGAACTCTTCAGAAAATTTAAGCCTATGTGAAGGCATAAGTTGTTTAATTAGACTAAATCTCTATCCAAATCCCAGGATTTTTATCATGACATACACATTTATATTTTCATTGGAAGGTACATCTTATTAAGATTTCTTGCAACAGAAATAATTTCAAAGTGCAAAGAAAAAATATCTCCTGAATGCAAACCTCGTGGGATTTACCAGCAATGTAGTTTACAAGAAGCACAGTTTTAAAAGAGCACTATTATCTTTTGTTACTTAAAACATGTAAGTGGGAAAGAATGTACTACCTGAGTCGTGAGACCTGGAAAAGAGTTTCATAGAATCGTAGAATCATGGAATGGCCTGGGTTGAAAAGGACCTCAAAGATCATCTAGTTTCAACCCCCCTGCTGCGTGCAGGGTCGCCAACCACTAGACCAGGCTGCCCAGAGCCACGTCCAGCCTGGCCTTGAATGCCTCCGGGGATGGGGCATCCACAACCGCCTTGGGCAACCTGTCCCAGTGCGTCACCACCCTCTGAGTGGAAAACTTCCTCCTCATATCTACCCCAAATCTCCCCTGTCTCAGTTTAAAACCATTCCCCCTTGTCCTATCGGTATCCACCCTCGTAAACAATCATTCCCCCTCCTGTTAATATGCTCCCTTCAAGTACTGGAAGGCCACAATGAGGTCTCCCCGGAGCCTTCTCTTCTCCAAGCTAAACGAGCCCAGTTCCCTCAACCTTTCTTCATAGCAGAGGTGCTCCAGCCCTCCGATCATCTTGGTGGCCCTCCTCTGGACCCGTTCCAAGAGCTCTGCGTCTTTCTTGTGCTGGGGGCCCCAGGCCTGGATGCAGTACTCCAGATGGGGCGTCACAAGAGCCGGGTAGAGGGGGACAATCACCTCCCTCTCCCTGCTGGCCACGCCTCTTTTAATGCAGCCCGGAGCACAGTCGGCCTTCCGGGCTGCAAGCGCACACTGCTGGCTCATGTCCAGCTTCTCGTCCACCAGGACCCCCAAGTCCTTCTCCGCAGGGCTGTTCTCAAGGAGTTCTTCCCCCAGTCTGTATAAATACCTGGGATTGCCCCGGCCCAAGTGCAGCACCTTACATTTGGCCGTGTTGAACCTCATGAGGTTCACGTGGGCCCACTTCTCCACAGCCTGTCCAGGTCCCTCTGGATGGCTTCCCATCCCTCCAATGTATCGACTGCACTGCTCAGCTTGGTGTCATCTGCAGACTTGCTGAGGGTGCACTCGATTCCGTCGTCTATGTCACTGATAAAGATGTTGAAGAGCACCGGTCCCAAGACTGAGCCTCGGGGAACACCACTCGTGACCGGCCTGCACCCTGACACAGAGCCATTGATCACAACCCTTTGGCTGCAACCAGCCAACCAGTTCTTAACCCACCCAACAGTCCATCCTTCAAATCCATACCTCTCCAATTTGGAGAGAAGGATGTGGACACTAGTGCAGAGGTTATCCACAAATGTGAAACACGCGCTGCAATTAAGCAAGGGAGGCACTGCATGGGTAGCTGTGGGAGCTCAGCATGATCTAAGTGCTATGGAATAAGCGTTGGACATTGTACTGGTGTCGGCTGGACAGTGTTGATTTTCGACACGGCTACGGTGCGGCGGGCCGGGAGCGAGGTGCAGGGGAGCAGCGGTTGGTGTGGGGCTGCGGGCCGTGCAGAGCCGTGCAGAGCCGTGCAGAGCCGTGCAGAGCTCGGGCTGCCTCGCAGCGCCAGAAGAGGGCATTGCACAGCGCACCGCGGTGTGGTGGAATGAACAGCTGCGCTTGGAACCAGGAACGGGTTTGCCAGCAGTTCCTGTGGAGCGTGGGTGTGCGACTCCTGGCCTGCCTGGGCCAGAGTGAGCGAAGAGGAATTGTCTGGTGCCGCGTACGCGATCTAGAATAGAGTTAACAACAAAACTTCTGCTAGACTTAGATGTATTTTTGTTACAACCTAAAAAAGAGGGCAACCAAATCGTAAAGCTGGTGGTTGGACGGCTATGTGTCATGGTTTTATCCAAGCTTGACTGTCTCCAATCCGAGCGAGTCACCTTCCAAAATGAGCGGGACACTCTGCAATCCGAGCGAGACACCTTCCAAAGAGAGCGGGACACTCTACAATCCCAGCTTAACAGTCTCCAAACAGAACTTCACGCCCTCCAATCCAACTTTCATGCCATATCAGAAAAGTTGGTCCAAGCCGAGCGTGAGAGACAGAGTGTGGAAAACAACCAGCCTGATCAACCACAGGAGGTACCACAACTGATTTCAGTTGCCCCTGTAAGAGGACGGAAGGTGAAACGAATATCAAGTCCAGGG